>NW_028258308.1:2727272-3030303 GCF_053883595.1 Heterocephalus glaber | reverse complement strand
ATCTCTTCAGTGCTGGGGTTGGTGGTATGGTGGTCTGGAATGCTCCTCCCCAGAGCTGGGGGTGGCTGTGGTCCTTTGCACTGGGGGTGGTGGTATCATGCCCTGGAGGCCTCCTAGTCTGGTCTTGAACTCACCAGGTAGCACTAGCTGGCCTTGAACTCATGGCAATCCTCCTGCCTCAGCCTCCTAAGTGCCAGGACTACAGGGATGCACCACCACGCCTGGCATTGAGATTTTTGGACAGCTACCCTCTCTGTCTTTTAAGTGTAACTGTCTTATGTATTTTCTGTATTTAAGTATTTCATTTGCAATCATTTCCTTATCTTCAGAGACACTTTTCCCCCAATTTTCATTGCTTGAATCACTTAGGAAAATTTTCCTTCATTAGACTATGTTTTTATTTCTTCTCCATTTCTAACAAATATATAGAACTTGTGACTTACAGTAATCTTTTAAAAATTTTTAGTCTTGGAAACTGTTGCTCTATTTCCTTGGGCCACTGTGGCCTCAAAAGAGAAATGATTTGTCAATTGAATTGATGCTCTGTTATTAGTTATGTGCTGTTTTTCTCTTTGCTTTTGATATTTTTCTTGCTTTAGTTTTCTGAAGCTTGATTAAGGTGTTTCTTGGCATGTATTTTTTAAAAAGAAAGAAAGCCTTTTTTTTTTTTTTCACCAGGCATCTTCAATCTGTAAATGTATGTCTTTGGTAAATTTAGGGCTTTATAGCCATCATTTCATTGAAAACCTTCCAGCCCCACACATTTTCCCCATCCTTCTTTGATTCCAATGATATGAATATTAGTCCTTTTATTTTGTCTCACAAGTCTTTAATATTCTGTGTTTTTTTCCAGCTATTTCCTTTGTTATTTAAATTGGATGAATTCTATTGATCATCTTCTTGTTCACTAATGCTATCTTGTGTAATTTCCACTGTTAAATCCATGCAATGTTTGTTTTATTACTACATTTGTTCATTTTAGAAATTCTGTTCAGTTCTTCTTTACAAATTCTATTTTTCTTAGATTTCCTACTTGTAGTTTGTTTCAAGAGAATATCAAATTCTTTGTTAAAGTATTTAATGAAAAATGTTTTAAAGTCTTTTTCAGATTACTCTTGCATTCATATTCATCTTGGTGTTGGTATTAGTTTCTTGATTTTCTTCATTCAAATCTTGATTATTGGTATGATAAATGGTATTTTCTTGTATCTTGAGCAAGAAATGTTAGTCACATTGACTGAGCATATTGACTACTATAGAGAGCATGCACAGCAACTCTTGTTGGCAGATTTTTGTAGTCTCTAAATGTGCTTTGAAGTAGAATAAGGCATATTTCTGGTTATCTTCCAAAACTAAAATTATGGTAAGATTTGAAATTAGTTGTTCAGTCTAACTGGAATGGAATCTCTTTGTGGTTTTGATTTACCTTTCCTTGAAAATAAGTGTTCAGCATTTTCTCATATATGTTTGACCATTTTTTCCTTAGAGAAATGTTTGTTTAGGTTGTTTGCTCACTTTTAAATTAGCTCTCTTTTTCTTGTTATTGAATTTTTGTGCTCCTTATATACTTTGTTTATATTTTATTTTTATTAGGAGTTGTTTGCTGTGCATAATGATTACATTAATTGTTGGAAGTTGGTACATGTACATAACAAGTCTTAATTCTATTTTTATCCCATTCCACTCCCCTCTCTTTTCCCTTCCTCCATTTCTTGATCCTTTTTTCTTTTGTGAAAGTAGAGCTCCTTATATATTTTGGATATTAGCCCCTCATCAGTTGTTTGATTTTCAAGTATATTCTCCCATTCTGTAGTTGTCTTTTTGCTCTGTTTACTGTTTCCCTTCTAGTAAGAAGATTTTTAGTTTGATAAAATCCCATGTCTATTTTTGCTTTTGTATATGAGTTTGAAGTCATATACAAAAAAATCTCTTTCTAGCATAAGATCATATCAGTTTTTCCTTAGTTTCATCTAATAGTTTCATATTTTCAGATACAATATTTAGGTCAGAAATCCATTTTGAATTGATTTTTATATGATGAACTACAAGGGTCTAATTTCAATCTTCCACATGTAAATATCCAATTTTCCTCCACTTCATTTATCAACATGCATTTCTATAAGCTTTATTGAAAATCATTTGGCTTAAATCTGTGGGTTTATATATGAGATTTTTGTGGCAATTGCTCATGATATGTCAACTTGATTGGATTCTCAATGCCTGGCAGATGAGAAAAAATACTTCTGGGTACGGTTGCATGAGTCATGGAAGTGTGACCTTGCATCCATGTCTCATCTCTTGTCCCTTTCTCTCTGTTGGTACTTTCCTGTTCTGGTTGCCATGAACTAAGAAGCTTTTCTATCATGCCCTTCCACTATGAGGTTTCTGTCTTGCAGAACTGAGTCTTCTGAAGCCATATGCCAAATTTAACTTCTTCTTTTTTGGGAGGGTGTCAAGTCTATGTCCAAGTGATTAAAATTTGACTAATACAGCTTTCTACTCTTTCCCACTGGTTAATGAGTCTGTTACTATGCCTATACCTTACTGTTTGGTTACTAGAGCTTTGCAGTATATTTTTTAAAAAGATAGCATGATGCCTTACGTTTTGATCCTTTTGTTCAAGATTGTTCTGGCTGTTTGGTATTTTGTTCCATATGAAATTTAGGTTTTGTTTTTTTCTTTCTGTGAAAGAAATCATTGGTATTTTGATAGGATGCAGATTGCATTAAATCTGCAGATTGATTTGCATAGTGAAGGGATATTGATAATATTAATTCTAATCTATAAGCATACAGTACATTTGCATTTGTTTGTGGCTATTTCAGTTTCTTTCATAAGTATTTTTTGCTTTTAGCAATAGAGTTATTTCACCTCCTTGGTTTATTCCCGTTTTTTGGTAGCTATTATAAGTGGGTTGTGTTTTTTATTTCTTTTTTGGATAGTTTACCATTAAAGAATTCATACCATAAAGCAATTCAACTAATTTTTAAAAAATACATATATAGTATGACTTTTACATGTATACATTCATATACATGATATGATAAAAAAATTAGAGTAGCTATGTAAATAAATATTATTATAGTAAAAGACACATTCCCATTAATCTCTATCAAAATAGCCCTCATTTCAAATATAATATTTAATCATTCTTGCCACTTTAAGAAGAAATTATGCATGCTTTCTTTTGAGAGTATCTTTAGTTGTGCTGTCATGGCTGCCTTGATACTGATACTTTGAATTTAACTTTCATGATCACTATGACTTTGAGGAAGAGCCAGCAGTCAACAGCGTGAGATACAGTGAGGCAGATGAAGACACAACAACTTCTTTTTTTTATTTTTGAAATTTATTGTTTAATCCACAAGCTTCATATAGCTTTAGTTTAAAACAAAAACAAAAACAGTGAAACCAAGACACTATTTCAAAGTCCCGGCCCTTCCAGCTTCCAAATACAAGAGCTCTGAAACTTATATATCTGAATTGAAAGAATAAGACAAAAATATGAATGCAGCCATGACATTTCAGAAAACAAAAATTTCATGTAGCTGAAGGATCCTTCCTGGAATGAGTTAACTGCCTTTATAAGAGGTGAGGGACAGGAGGCAGGGGGCTGCTGAGGGGGACAGGGATAGGACTAGAACAGGATGGAATCCAATTCCAGTGTTCCAAATCAACTTGTTACACATCCATATAAACCTTGTGTCCTAGAAAACATGCTTTCATTTTTCTGTCTCATTCTAGAGCTCGAATTCTGATTCATTTCAGCAGCAATTACACAGGCAACAGGAAAGATTGTGGCATTAGAATATTCTTTTATACTTTTGTGGTACTTCAACAATGGTCTTATTTTTGGACAAGCTTACAAACCATATAAGGTTGGAAGCATAATTTAAATGGGTGTGAAGACTCAAATGATAAAAAAAAGTAAAGAAAAAAGAAAAGAGGGAAAAATGAGAGAGGGGGGAAGCCCCCCTAGGAATAGCCAGTGATATTTAAAGAAACCATAAGAATGACAACAATACTGAAACCCCCTTTTTTATAAAAGAGATTTTCTTTGGCTTAAAATACTTTACTCTAAATGAATTTATGCCAGCTATCAATGAAAGAATGTCACGAATACACTATGAACACCTTTTGCAATGTAAATACATGCCGCGCCCCCTTTTTACATGGTGAACTTCAACCTAGCAACTATTACAACAAATGTTATAACCTAAAGCTCAAATACATTTTAGGAATTTTGAAATTGAATTGAGTACAAACCAAGTAAAATTTACATCCTAACAAACACTTCCACCTAGGACTGTGGGGACACTTGAGCCTTCCGCATGAATCTCAGAGCCTTTTCCCGCAGGTGCTTCTCTAAGTCAACAAGGTTATCTTCAGCTTCACTTTCGGTCTCCTTCTTGGGCTCTGTGGCTGTTCCGCTTCTTCCTGTGCTGATGTAGTTTGGCAGCAGCAATGGCTGCAGGGGTTATAGGAGCAGCCAGGGCTGCAGCCACAGCCTTTTTCTTCTTGTGTTTTTTGTGCTTCTTGTGTTTCTTATCCTTTTTGTGTTTCTCGTCCTTCTTTTTCTTCCCACCTCCTTCTTGATTTGAATTCCTGGCTGGTGATGGGTTTGGCTTTGGGTTTTTAGCCTTTTTGACTGGCACCACTGGTGACCAATTTGTAGAGGGTGACTGAGACTGGACAGGGCATGGAGGTGCTGGGGCTTTTTCACTGCTGGCTCAGGAGATCCAGAGACAGATCGAGAGAAGGAAACCCTTCTTACAGACTGTGGACTTGGTGAGGCAGCCTTTTTTGTCTTTTTAGGTTCTGGAGTTCTGGAGACTCTTCTAATGGGCCTGGTACTTGGAGATGGGGACTGCCTTCTTTGGGGTGATGCCAATATTCCTCTTCGAACAGGTGGAGGACATGCAGTCTGAGGAGCTCGAGGGCGCGGTGAGGGAGAATGCGGTTTGGTTATGGTGACCCGGTCTCCCTGGTAGTGAGGCTCCCCAAGGAAGACCCTTTCCTACGCTTTGATGAGAGAGAAGGTGAGCATTTCTTGGTGACTGGGGAGCTTCTTTGGGAGGTGGAGAGGAGGAGACCCGGCGCTTTGGTGATAGGGATGGTGATGCCTTTCTCTTAGGAGGGGGCGGAGCAAAGCCGTTCTCTTTCGAGGTGGAGAGTACCTCCTCTGTATGGGAGGAGAGTATCTTAGGGGGGAAGGTGTGAGCCAACGAAGCAGAGGAGAGGGAGTCCTTTGTTGACGTGATGGTGTGGGAGATCTGCGCTGCCGAGGAGGAGGAGCCGGAGAAGATCAGAGCCTTCTGGTGGGTGGAGGGGAGAGACTTCTCCTCCATCTATGAGGGGAAGGGTCTTTTTGGCGCTTTTGTGGTGACGGAGATGCACTCCGGGAAAGGAAATGTCTCCGCTGCCTGCTGACCTCGCCATTTTTCACATGGGATCGCTTGGGTCCCTCATCTTCAGAGGAAGAGGAGGAGCCAGAGTCAGATGAAGACTTCTGGTTCTGCCATCTGCACTGACGACTTTGCTGCACAGAATTGGCTGCAGCCATTTTGCCACCTTTGTCATCTTCAGATTCAGATAATTCTACTTTTCTAGGCTTTGGTGCTGCTGGTGGTGATTCTCTTTTCTCAGTACATTTACATTTTGTCACTTTACTTGAGGTTCTCCCTGGCGACACAGAAACATGACTTTTTCTTGTACAGTTTGGTTGCTGGGGTGTTGGGGAAGGAGGAGTTTTGGTGGTGGAGTAGCTGGAGGTGATGGCCTGTGCCTTTGCCTTGGAGGACTTGCTGATCGAGATAACCTACGAGTTTTTCGAGGGGTCTGGATGTCCTCTGAGGAGGTTTCTTTGGTGGTGACTGGGAACGACATAAAGAGGATGATGAGGTACTCCCAGACAAGGATGCTGATGAACGCCTTCTTTGTCTTACTGGAGATCTACTCCTTCTATGCCTCGGAGGAGGAGACATTCATCTTGGTGGAATTCTTCTTCGAGGAGATGATCCCTTCTTGGGCTTGGCCACCTTCTAGGTGAATATGATCTTGATCAGGACCTATGGCACTGTCTTGATCAATGAGAAGGATGAGAATGATGTGGCCTCTCGTACTGAAGGTTCTTTTACTTTCACTGAAGGTTCAGGGTGCTCTGGAGTTTTTTCCTTATTTTGTGGAGCAGGGAAATTACTCTGACTCTTGATTCTGTGATGGGGAGATCCAGAATAACTGTGCTTTCTTGCTCTCCTGACAGGGGAAGATCATCTTCTAGGGGAAGGAGATCTGGATTTGCTTCTTCTTAGGCTTTGAGAACTCTCCCTTTTTTCTCCACTGCTTTCTTTTTCTTCTTTGTCCCATTTATCTTTGTCTTCATCTTGCTTTTTCATCAATGCCAATTTTTCTTGTTCAATCTGTCTCTGTTCTATTTCTTCTTTCTTTAGTTCTAGGAAAGCAGAAGGGATTCCAGAGATATTTTCTTGTGCACTTAACAGCAGGGGCCACAGTTCTTCCACAAATTCTCTAGAATTTTTCCCATTCAAAAACCTAGGCAGGTTGATTTGCATCATTTTGGAATCTAGATTCTTCAATTTCAGCTGGTTGAATATAAACTCAATCACAACATCATCTTCAAATCCAAGGATTTCTGTTACTCATTTTGTTATCCAAGGCTTTACAACCTCCAAGTTTACTTTGCTCATGTTCACCTTTTTTTCTAGGCATTCTGTAAATTTCAGCTGCTTCAGTAGTTTCTTCTGCTTGTTCCTGAACAAATTATCCTGTTCTGCACTTATCCCATGGAAGAATCCCTTGTCTATCTTGCTGCCTTGCTTGGAGATTGCTCCCTATCCCCCACAACAACTAAGTTTTATGAGCTTGACTTTTAATTGGATTACATATGACAGTACCATTTATCATATTTTTTGTTATATCTCATAAAGACACTCTCAAAAGAAGGCTTCCAGCATGTGGAACACACCAAATCAGCCCGCTGCAGACAGGCAGGTCTGTGCACGCACTACCAAGGTCCCGAGTCATGCGTAAGATGCTGAATTACCCCGCTGCAGACAGGCAGCCACCTAGTTCCACACTACGAAGATGCAGAGGACACCAGGCCACCAGACCAAGGTACTGAGGCCCGCTGCTCCCAGCACAGAGGTAGGGGCTTCTGAGCAGCTGTCCCACTGGACCTGGTCCAGAGGAAGGGGCTTCCTGGTCACCATCCCTCCCTCTGCTCCCAGCCCTAAGGAAAGAGCTTTTGGGCCACCTTCTGTCCTGCTGCTACAGGGCCCAGAGGAAGGGGATTCCAGGCCACCATCCCTCCCACAACTCCCAGTCCAGAGGTAGGGGGTTCTGAGCCACCATCCCACTGCTCCTGGTCCAGAGGAAGGGGCTTCCCAGTCACCATCTCTCCCGCTGCTCCCAGCCCAGAGGAAAGGGCTTTTGGGCCACCTTCTGTCCCGCTGCTCCTGGTCCAGAGGAAGGGGTTTCCTGTCCACCATCCCTCCGGCTGCTCCCAGCCCACAGGAAAGGGCTTTTGGGTCACCATCCCTATCACTGCTCCCGGCCCCTGTCCTACCTCACCCAACTCAGAGGAGGTAATCTGTGCAGGTGCTAACAGCCCCTCACCCCAGTCAAAATGAGTAAACACATAATCTCAAAACCAGACTTCCAGATCACCTACAGCAACACCAAAGGGAAATGAGATGGAACACTCTGATACTCAACCACCTGGACCCACTGAACTGGCAACAAAAGGGGATCTGGAAAAGATGAAATCAGAAATAATTTCTCACATAACAGGAGAAATTGTGCTCCTAGTGCAAGACATGATTAATAAATCTAGAGAGGAGCTCAGGAACATGATGGAATCCCAACATAAGAAACAAATGGAATCCATAAAACAGATGCAAATAGATTTCCAGGACATGAAAAACTCCATTGAAAGTCTACACAGCAGAATGAGCCCATGTGAGGACAGAATTTCAGATAGAGAAGATAAGATTGCAACTAGTGACCAGGAAAAGAAAAATTTCTTCAAAATTATAAGGGAACATTGGAAATCAATCCAGCAGCTGCTAGATGATGCAAAGAAGAATAACATAAGACTGATTGGGCTCAGTGAAGAAACAGGAGAGAGTGGAGATGACAAAAAAAATCTCTTCACAGAAATAATGCAGAAAACTTCCCAAGCAGGGATGAAGAGCTTGACATACATATAAGTGAGGCATATAGGACTCCAAATAGCCTTGATCAAAAAAAATCTACACATCGGCATATAATTGTGAAGATTCCAGAAACACAACAGAAGAACAAAGTTCTCCAGGCAGTTAGAGAAAAGAAACAAATCACATACAAAGGAAAGCCCATCAGAATCACAGCACACTTCTCAACACAAACCATCAAGGCAAGAAGAGCTTGGAATGACATATTCCAAGCCCTAAAAGAAAACAGCCTCCAACCGAGATTGATGTACCCTGCAAAACTGTCTTTCAAAATGGATGGAGAAATAAGATACTTTCATGACAAAGAGCACCTTAGGAACTTCGTGAATACCAAACCAGCACTCCAAAGAATTTTACACAATATCCTAGGAACAGACATAGAGAATCACAAACCCAGGAAACAAATCAGAATGAACCCATCTGGCATGACAAGAAATTAAATGTAAAGGGGGAGAACCCAACAAAACGAAAAAGTCATGGCAATGACAAGTCAATACGTTTCAGTTATAACCATCAATGTTAATGGTCTCAATTCACCAATCAAAAGAAATAGACTGGCAGAATGGGTCAAGGAGCAAAATCCAACAATATGCTGCATACAAGAAATACACTTAATTCAAAAGGAAACTCATAGACTGAAAGTTAAAGGGTGGAAAGCAATACTGCATGTGACAGGAACCTGAAAAAAAGCAGGAGTAGCTATCCTCTTGGCAGATCAAGTAGATTTCAAATCAACACTGATTAAGAGAGATGAAGAAGGACACTACATCCTTGTAAAGGGAACAATGCAGAGGAAAACATGACAATCATAAATATCAATGCAAAAATCACTAGGGCACCTAACTATATAAAACAAATACTAACGGACATGAAAAGTCATATATGCACTAATACAATTGTAGTGGGGGAACTCAACACCCCACTGTCACAAATAGATAGATCAACTAGACTAAAAATAAGTAATGAAATACTAGAACTCAATCGAACTCTTCAACAAATGAACTTAACAGATGTTTACAGAGTTGTCCACTCCACAAAATCAGAATACACATTCTTCTCAGCTGCACATAGGTTATTCTCCAAAATAGGCCACATACTCACACATAGAACATGTTTAAGTAAGTGCAAAGGAATTGAAGTTATCCCCTGTACATTATCAGACCATAGTGTGATGAAATTGGAGATCCATAGCAAAAGAAACTCAAAAAATTTCATAAACATGTGGAAATTGAACAACACACTTCTGAATAACCAATGGGTCACAGAGGATATTAAAGAAGAAATCAGACAGTTCCTTCAATTAAATGACAATGACAATACAACATATCAGAATCTACAGGACACAATGAAAGCAGTCTTATGAGGGAACTTCATAGCAGTGAATACTCATATTAGGAAAACAGAATGTGCCCAATTAAAGAACCTGATGCTGAACCTCAAGCTTCTAGAAAAAGAAGAGCAGGACAACCCCAAAACTCATGCAAGGGAGGAAATTATAAAGATCAGAGCAGAAATCAATGAAATGGAGACTAAGAGAATGATACAAAAAATCAATGAAGCCAAGAGTTGGTTCTTCGAAAGAATCAACAAAATTGATAAACCCTTAGCCAACCTTGTCAGAACAAGGAAAGAAAAGGCCCATATCCATGCAATTAGGAAGGAAAAGGGTGAAATTACAACAGACCCAGCAGAAATCCAGAGGATCATCCATACCTACTTCCAGAACCTATACACCAATAAGATGGACAAAACAGAAGAAATGGACAGATCTAGATATATATGAATTACCAAAGTTGAATGAAGACCTAAAAATTCTGAACAACCCAATATCAACCAATGAAATTGAAAACATAATTAAAAACTTATCAACTAAGAAAAGCCTGGGCCCTGATGGCTTCACTGCTGAATTCTACAAGACATTTAGAGAGGAACTGCTGCCACAACTGTTTAAACTCTTCAATGAAATTGAAAGGGAAGCAATACTCCCAAATTCATTCCTGGAAGCAAGCATCACCTTGATCCCCAAAGCAGAGAAAGACCCAACTGAAAAAGAGAACTATAGGCCAATCTCACTAATGAACATAGATGCAAAAATCCTTAATAAGATACTGGCAGACAGAATGCAGAAGATCATCAAGAAGATCATACACCCGGATCAAGTGGGATTCATCCCAGGGATGCAGGGATAGTTCAATATACGCAAATCAATCAATGTAATACACTATATCAATAGAGCCAAGGACAGAAACCATATGATTATCTCCATAGATGCAGAAAAAGCATTTGACACAATCCAACATGCATTTATGATAAAACCCTCCAAAAAATTGGAATAGATGGTCTCTACCTCAAACTGATAGAAGCCATCTATGAAAAACCAACAGCCAATATCATATTAAATGGTCAAAAACTGAAATCCTTCACACTCAAATCAGGAACAAGACAAGGATGTCCACTATCACCACTCTTGTTCAATATAGTTCTGGAAACATTAGCCACGGCAATTAGACAAGAGAAAGAAATAAAAGGAATACAGATAGGTAATGAAGAAGTCAAATTGCCATTATTTGCAGATGACATGATAGTCTATATAGAAGACCCCAAGAACTCCACCAAAAGTCTTCTAGACTTCATAACCAAATTCGGTAATGTAGCTGCTTACAAGGTCAACACACAAAAATCAATAGCTTTCCTCTACACGAATGACAGACTCACTGAGAGAGAAATAGGGCAAATAATTCCTTTCACAATAGCATCCAAAAAACTGAAATACATAGGAATCAACCTAACAAAAGAAATCAAAGACCTCTTCTCTGAAAACTATGTCACTCTGAAAAGGGAGATTGAAGATGATATCAGAAAATGGACAGACATCCCCTGCTCCTGGCTAGGAAGGATTAATAGAGTGAAAATGGCCATACTTCCAAAACTGCTATATAGATTTAATGCAATTCCAATTGAGATCCCAACAGCATACTTCATGGACCTTGAGAAAACAATCCAAGAATTCATTTGGAACAACAAGAGACCCAGAATAGCAAAAGCAATTCTAGGTAACAGAGACATGGCAGGGGGTATCACAGTCTCCAACCTGCAACTCTACTACAAAGCTACTGTGATAAAAACAGCATGGTACTGGCAAAGAAACAGACTTGAAGACCAGTGGAACAGATTAGAAGATGTAGAAGCAACGCCAGACACACTCAGTCATCTCATCTTTGAAAAAGGAGCCAAACACCCTCACTGGAGGAAAGATAACCTCTTTAATAAATGGTGCTGGAAAAATTGGGCTTCACCTTGACAAAGATTAAAACTAGACCTGTATCTCTCACCATGTACTAAACTAAAATCAAAATGGATTAAAGATCTAAATATTAAAATAGAAACCCTGAACCAGTTGGAACAGAGGTTAGGTAGAACCCTTGAAGACATCAGTGTAGGAAAAGATTTTATGAACAAAACCTCAGTTGCCCGTGAACTAGCACAAACAATCAACAAGTGGGATCTCTTCTTATTAAAAGGCTTCTGCACAGCAAGAGAAACCACCAGCAGTGTGAAGAGAAAACCCACAATGTGGGAAAAAATCTTCACCTGCTCTTCCTCAGACAAAGGTCTACTATCTTGAATCTATAAAGAACTTAAAAGGATCAGACCTCCCAAATTTAAAGACCCTATCCAAAAATGGGCATCTGAAATGAACAGACATTTCTCAGACAAAGAAGTAGAAATAGCAAAGAAATACATGAAAAAATGTTCAACATCACTGGTCATTCGAGAGATGCAAATGAAAACAATGCTGAGTTTCCACTTCACTCCAGAAAGAATGGCTGCTATGATGAAATCAACCAATAACAAATGCTGGCGGGGCTGTGGGGAGAGAGGAACCCAGCTCCACTGCTGGTGGGAGTGTAGACTGGTTCAAGCACTGTGGAAATCAGTATGGAGATACCTCAAAGAACTAGGACTGGAAGTCCCAGTTGAACCCTGCTATTCCACTGCTGGGGATCTACCCCAAAGAATTAAAAGAATCATACCATAGTGATATTTGTGTGCCCATGTTCATAGCAGCACAGTTTGTAATAGCTAAAACTTGGAAACAGCCCAAATGCCCATCAACTGGAGACTGGATCAAGAAAATGTGGTTTTTTAATAAAATGGAGTACTACTCAGCCATAAAAAATGAGAAATTAGAGACATTTATAACTAAGTGGATGCACATTGAGGCAATACTCTTAAGTGAAATAAATAGGACACACATGAATAAATTCTGAATAGTTTCTCTGGTGTGAGAAACTGAAAGTGTAAATAAGGACTAAAATGTGTAATAGGTAATGTGAAATAGGAAGAAAAGGAACAAAGGGGAAGAAAGTGGGAGGGCTAGGGGAAAGGAAAGAGGGAATGGGATGAATATGAGAAAATAGAAAAATAGGAACAAAATCTTTGTAAATACGGAGGAATGGAGGGGTTGAAGGGAGGGCTCGGCAAGGGTGAAAAATAAGAACCAAGAGAGACTATGTAGAGGTGCAAATTTCCAATGATGAATGTCATTATATTGTATACCTAAAATGTACCAATGATTAGAATGAATAATCGAAAATGTAAATTAGGAAGAGAAGGTCCAAAGGGGTAGGGGTAGTGGGAGGGGTAGGGGAAAGGAAAGAAGGGAAAGGAAAAATGCTGAGAAATGGAAAAAATGGGAATAAAGTCTTTGTAAATAGGGAAGGGTGAAGGGAGTGAAGCGAGGGCTAGGAATGGGGAAAAAATAAGAACCAAGATGCATTGTGTAAAGGTACAATTTCCAATGAGAAATGTAATTGTGTTGTATACCTACAATGTACCAATAAAAGAATTTAATAAAAAAAAAAAGACTTCTGGAACTGCTCTAGAAAGTGGCAAGAATAATAAGATAGATTGTTGCAAGTGAGTGTATTTTGAGGAAGACTAATGACAATGTGTCTTTTGTTAAACTTTCTTTCTTTTTTTTAAATTGGTTGTGATATTTATTTATTTATTTATTTTTATTAAATTCTTTTATTGGTACATTGTAGGTATACAACACAATTACATTTCTCACTAGGAATTGTACCTTTACATAATGCATCTTGGTTCTTATTTTTTTCCCTATTCCTAGCCCTCCCTTCACCCCCTCCACCCTTCCCTATTTACAAAGACTTTATTTCCATTTTTTCCATTTCTCAGCATTTTTCCTTTCACTTCTTTCCTTTCCCCTACCCCTCCCACTACCCCTACCCCTTTGGACCTTCTCTTCCTAATTTACATTTTCGATTATTCATTCTAATCATTGGTACATTTTAGGTATACAATATAATGACATTCATCATTGGAAATTTGCACCTCTACATAGTCTCTCTTGGTTCTTATTTTTCACCCTTGCCGAGCCCTCCCTTCAACCCCTCCATTCCTCCGTATTTACAAAGATTTTGTTCCTATTTTTCTATTTTCTCATATTCATCCCATTCCCTTCTGTCCTTTCCTCTAGCCCTCCCACTTCCTTCCCCTTTGCCCCTTTTCTTCCTATTTCACATTACCTATTACACATTTTAGTCCTTATTTACACTTTCAGTTTCTCACACCAGAAAAACTATTCAGAATTTATTCATGTGTGTCCTATTTATTTCACTTAAGAGTATTGCCTCAATGTGCATCCACTTAGTTATAAATGTCTCTAATTTCTCATTTTTTATGGCTGAGTAGTACTCCATTTTATTAAAAAACCACATTTTCTTGATCCAGTCTCCAGTTGATGGGCATTTGGGCTGTTTCCAAGTTTTAGCTATTACAAACTGTGCTGCTATGAACATGGGCACACAAATATCACTATGGTATGATTCTTTTAATTCTTTGGGGTAGATCCCCAGCAGTGGAATAGCAGGGTTCAACTGGGACTTCCAGTCCTAGTTCTTTGAGGTATCTCCATACTGATTTCCACAGTGCTTGAACCAGTCTACACTCCCACCAGCAGTGGAGCTGGGTTCCTCTCTCCCCACAGCCCCGCCAGCATTTGTTATTGGTTGATTTCATCATAGCAGCCATTCTTTCTGGAGTGAAGTGGAAACTCAGCATTGTTTTCATTTGCATCTCTCGAATGACCAGTGATGTTGAACATTTTTTCATGTATTTCTTTGCTATTTCTACTTCTTTGTCTGAGAAATGTCTGTTCATTTCAGATGCCCATTTTTGGATAGGGTCTTTAAATTTGGGAGGTCTGATCTTTTTAAGTTCTTTATAGATTCAAGATAGTAGACCTTTGTCTGAGGAAGAGCAGGTGAAGATTTTTTCCCACATTGTGGGTTTTCTCTTCACACTGCTGGTGGTTTCTCTTGCTGTGCAGAAGCCTTTTAATAAGAAGAGATCCCACTCTTTGATTGTTTGTGCTAGTTCACAGGCAACTGAGGTTTTGTTCATAAAATCTTTTCCTACACCAATGTCTTCAAGGGTTCTACCTAACCTCTGTTCCAACTGGTTCAGGGTTTCTATTTTAATATTTAGATCTTTAATCCATTTTGATTTTAGTTTAGTGCATGGTGAGAGATACAGGTCTAGTTTTAATCTTTGTCAAGTTGAAGCCCAATTTTTCCAGCACCATTTATTAAAGAGGCTATCTTTCCTCCAGTGAAGATGTTCGGCTCCTTTATCGAAGATGAGATGACTGAGTGTGTCTTGCATTGTTTCTGCATCTTCTAATCTGTTCCACTGGTCTTCAAGTCTGTTTCTTTGCCAGTTCCATGCTGTTTTTATCACAGTAGCTTTGTAGTAGAGTTGCAGGTTGGAGATTGTGATACCCCTGCCATGTGTCTGTTACCTAGAATTGCTTTTGCTATTCTGGGTCTCTTGTTGTTCCAAATGAATTTTGAATGAAATTTGAATGACTAATCGCAGTGTGTTTCTTGTTAAACTTTCTTTTAAAACAATTTTAACATTTATCATATATTTTGGTCATACCACACACACACCTGTGCATGCACACACACAGATCTATAGATATATATGTCAATACTAGGCATTGAAACCTATATTTTGTACATGAGGGACAACCACTCTATGACTATTTCTAGAAAAAAATATTAATTCCTTGGCATATTTTATTCAACAGAACTGAAACAAGAAGATATAAAAACTGTGAATTGACCAATAATAGGCAATAAAATGAAAGAAAAATAAAAATCCTACTAAATGTGAAAGTCCCAGGATCCAATTGACTAATCACTGAATTTTACCAGAACTTCAGAGAAAAACTAATGCTAATAGTCCTCAAGCTCTTTCATGAAACTGAAAAGGAAGAAACATTGCCAAATTTATTCTTTAAAGGTGTTATTACTCTGATAACAAAACTGCACAAGGACTGAGCAAGAAGAAGAAAAAGAAAAAGAAGAAGAAGAAGAGGAAGAAGAATAGGAAATGACAAGCCAATTTCTTCAAAGAAGGAAAATCCTCAACAAGACACTTATAACCAGTATGCAATATATTATTAAGATTATAAACCATTACCAAGTCAACTTTCTTGATATAAGAAATGTGTAATATATTTAATCAATAAATATAATTTACTACATGAAGAGAAGTAAGGATAAGAGTCACATGATTATCTCAATAGATGCATAAAAACTCTGTGACCAAATTCATAATCCATTCATGATATAAACCCTGATTAAAATGGGTAAATGAGGACTTTACTTTAAACTAATAAAAGCCTGTTTTAACAAACCCATTGGCAACATCATACTAAATGAGGAAAAACTGAAAGCAGTCCCTTTAAAATCAGAAACAAAACAAATGTGTGTATTCTCACCATTCCTTTTCAATATAGTACTCAAAACTCTAGTCAGAGAAACAGTGAAACACAAAAAGAAGGGGAATTCAGTGAGGTCAAACTATCCTCATTCACAGATGGTATGATTTTTTATATGGAAGATTCAAAGACCTGACCAAAAGATTCTTAGAACAACTTCAGCAAAGGGGCAGAATACAAAATAAACAAAAATCAATAGTGTTCCGTGCATCAAAAATTAATTCACTTAGTAGGAAATCAGGAAAACAATTCTATTTACAATAGTTACAAAAAAATTAAAGACCTAGGAATTAACCTAATGAAAGAAGTGAAAGTCCTCTACAATGAAAATTATATTTCTCTGAAAAGAGATTGAAGAGCACATTAGACAATGGAAAGACACCCCCTGTTCTTGAATAGGCAGAAAAATGTTGCCAAAATGGCCATAATATAAAAAATTATATAAAGATTTAATGCAATTCCAACCAAAATGCCATCAGCATTTTCCATATATAGAAAAAATTCTAAAATGTATATGGAACCAGAAAACACAAAATAGCCAAAGCAATCCTGAGCAACTAGATCAAAGCAGGAAGCATCACAATCTTGGACTTCAAGTTATATGACAAAGCTATAGTTGTAAAAACAGCATGGTACTGGCACAAAAACTCACATGTTGATCAAATGAATAGAATAGAGAAGGCAGAAACAATCCCAGTCACCTTCAGCCCTCTGATTTTTGACAGTAACATACACTGAAGTAAAGATGGCTGTTCAACAAATGGTGCTGAGAGAACTTGTTGACATGCAAAAGAATGAATCTAGATCCATATCTCTCACCCTGTATTAAAAGGAAGTCAAAATAAATCAGAATTAGATATGAAGGATTCTTAAAGAAAAATATAGTAAAACTCTTGGAGATATAGTCAGATAAGGACTTCCTCAATAGAACTCTATTCATACAAGATGTAGTACTATGTGTCATCAAATGAAATTATAAAAAATTTAAAACTTTCTGCACTGCAAAGAACATAACCAACAGAATAAAGAGACAACTTACATAATGGTAAAAAATGTTTTCTCTCTACTTCTTAGAGGACTAATGTCTAGACTATATAAAGAAACAACAACAACAACAACAACAACAACATAAAGACTACAAAAAATAAAAGATCAAATAAAAAAATAGGTAATTGAAATGAATAGAAACTTTTCAGAAGTACAAATGGCCAATAAGTACATGAAAAAATATTCTGCATCTTTGGACATAAGGGAAATGTAAATTAAAACCCTGAGATTCCACGTTGACCCAGAAGAATGGTCATTACCAAGGACTCAAAAAACATTAAGTGCTGGTGAGGTTTGGGGGTAAAAGGAACACTTCCACCTTGTTGGTGGGAATGTAAACTAATAATACAAACACTATGGAAATCAGTATGTGTATTCCTCAAAAAACTAAAGCTAGGAACTGTACTTGACCTGGTTAAACCTTTTGTAGTTACCTTCTTGAAAGAATTAAAGCCAGCATATTATTGTAATACACACACTCATGTTTGTACCAGTAGAAATCACAATAACTAAATGATGTATGTGAAATATAAGTCCATCTTTTGTAGGAAAATGGGTGGATCTTGAAACCATAGCAGTAAGTGAAATAAATTGGACACAGGTTACATATCCCATGGTTTCTGTAATGTTAGAGACCCAAATTATTAATAATTGAAAGGCCAAAATAAAAGAGAGGTGGCAAGATTCAAGAGGTAGAAGCACATGTAGATCCCAGTGAGAAGCCTGCATGGATCAGAAAGGCATGGGTGTGGGCAGATCCTAGCCAGGGCCCTGGCAAGACACCACCAGCTTCAGCCCACAGGCCCCAGGCAAAATACTGCCTGGAAAAGAGCTGCACAGGCACACAAGCAATAGCTAGGGGCCTGCCCAGACACCATCAGTAAGTGCATGCAGACTGCAGTCAGGAGTCAGCTCAGATATCAGTGACTTGGGAGCAAAGCCCACAGCCAAAGACCCTCCCAGACAACAGCTATGCAGGTGGGCAGGCTCCAGCCAGAGACACACCCAAATACCATCCCAAGTGTGCTCAGACCCCAGCTGAAACACTGTGTGGACAAGAGCACAGTGCAGAGTTGCAGAAGGTCACCATTCTGAACCCAGGAATTGGCACAGTGGTGAGCAGCAGAGGGAAGGTCTCTCTGAGGCTTGCTGAGAATTGAAGAACACTGGGTGAGCAAAGTCACCTCAACAAAGTCACAGGAGGCTGCAACTATTCAAATGAGAAGACACATAAACAAGTCTCAAAACCAGACTTCCAGATCACCTAAGGCAACCCCAGGGGCCAATGAGATGGAACAATCTGATAGTCAACTCCTTGGACTCCCTGAACTGGCCAAAAAAGAGGATCTGGAAAAAAGGAAATCAGAAATAATTTCTCAGTTAACAACAGAGACAGAGTCCATAGTGAAAGACACGATTAATAACTCCAGAGCAGACACAGATAAAAATATAGAGGAGCTGAGGAACATGATAGAACACCAGAATAGGAAACAAATGGAATTCATAAAACAGATATAAACAGATATCCAGGAGAGTAAAAACTCCATTGAAAGTTTACATAGCAGAATGAGCCATTGTGAGGACAGAATATCAGATATACAAGATAGGACTGGGATTAGTGACCAAGTAAAGAAAAAATTCTTAAAAATAGTGAGGGGCCATGAGAAATCAATCCAGCAGCTACTAGATGATGCAAAGAAGAATAGCATAAGACTGATAGGAGTCCATGAAAAAGCCAGAAAAAGTACAAATGACATGAAAAAACTCTTCACAGAAGTAATGGCAGAAAACTTCCCAAGCTGGGAAAAAGAATTTGACATACAGATAAGTGAGGCATATAGGACTACAACTACCTTTGATCAGAAAAAATCTACATCTAGGCATATAATTGTTAAGATTCCAGAAACCCAACAGAAGAGAAAAATCCAACAAGCAGTTAGAGAAAAGAAACAAATCACATACAAAGGAAAACCCATCAGAATCACAAGAGACTTCTCAATACAAACACTGAAGGCAGGAAGAGCCTCGAGTGAAGTATTTCAAGCCCTAAAAGAAAACAACCTCTAACCCAGATTGATGTACCCTGCAAAACCATCTTTCAAAATTGATGGAGAAATACAATACTTTCATGACAAAGACAACCTGAGGAACTTCACGAATACCAAACCAGCACTCAAAAAATTTTAGACACTATTCTAGAAAAAGACAATGAGGATCACAACCCCAGAAAGCCCAGTAGAATGAATTCATCAGGCAAGACAAGGAATTAAATGCAAAGGGGAAGAATCCAACAAAAAGAAAAGGTCATGACAAGGATAAGTCAATACATATCAGTTATACTCATCAATATTAATAATCTCAATTCACCAATCAAAAGAAATAGACTGGCAGAATGGGACAAGAAGCAAGATGCAACAGTATGCTGCATAAAAAAGCCATACATAATTCAATAAAAACTCATAGACTGAAAGTTAAAGGGTGGAAAACAATACTCCATGTGAGGAACCCGAAAAAAAGCAGAAGTATTCTATATGCAGATCAAATAGATTTCAAACTGACACTAATTGAGAGAGAGAGAGAGAGAGAGAGAGAGAGAGAGAGAGAGAGAGAGAGAGAAAGAGAGACAAAGAAGGCCACTACATGCTTGTAAAGGGAACAATCCAAGAGGAAGAGATGACAATCATAAATATATATGCACCAAATACCAGTACACACAACTATATAAAACAAATATGAACCAACATGAAAAATCAAATAAACACTAATACAATAGTAATGAGGGAACTCAATACCCCACTGTCACAAATAAATAGATCAACTAAACAAAAAATAAGCAAAGAAATACTAGAATTCAATCAAACTCTTGAACAAATGGACTTAACAGGTATTTAAAGAGTGTTTCACTCGACAAATTCAGAATACACATTCTTTTTGTTCTTTTTGGCTACACATGAGTTTTTCTCTAAAATACACCCCATGGGGGTCAGGGATTTAGCTCAGTGGTGCCACATCTTTAATCCACTTCAATCTTAGTTTAGTGCACGCTGATAAATATGAGTCTAGTTTTAATCTTTGGCAGATTGAAATCCAGTTTTTCCAACACCATTTATTTAAGTGGCTATCTTTCCTCCAGTGAGGATGGTTGGCTCCTTTGTCAATGATGAGGTGGCTGAGTATATCTGAAGTTGTTTCTGCATTTTCTAATCTATTCCACTGATCCTCAGGTATGTTTCTTTGCCAGTACCATGCTCTTTTCTCACAGTAGCTTTGTAGAATACTTTCAAGTTGGGGATTATGATACTCCCTGCAATGTCTATGTTGCCCAGAATTTCTTTTGCTCTTCTAGATCTCTTCTGATTCCAAATGAATTTTTGGATTATTTTCTCTAGTTCTGTGAAATATATTTTTGGAATTTAAATTGGCATTGCATTAAATCAATGTAGCAGTTTTGGAAGTGTGGACATTTTCACTATATTGGTTCTTCCTACCCAAGAGCAAGGGATTTCTTTCCATTTTGTGATGTCCTCTTTGATGTCTTTTTTTCAGAATGCTGTAGTTTTCAGTGTAGAGGTCTTTTGCTTCCTTTCTAGATTGATTCTGAGATATTTCAGTTTTTTGGATGCTATTGTGAAAGAAATTGTTTGCCTTATTTCTCTCTCAGTGAGTCTGTTACTTGTGTGCAAGAAGACTATTGTTTTTTGAGTGTTGACCTTGTATCCAGCTACACTACTGAATCTGTCAACTAAGTCTTGAAGTCTTTTGGCAGAGATTTTTGGGTCTTCTATGTAGAGTATCATATCATCAGCAAATAATGACAGTTTAACTTCTTCCTTTCCTATCTTTACTTCTTTTATTCCTTTCTCTTGTCTAATAGCTGTGGCTAATGTTTCCAGAACTATATTGAATGGGAGTGATTATAGTGGATATCCTTTCCTTGTTCCTGATTTTAGCATGAAGGTTTTCAGGTTTTGACCATTTCGTATGATGTTGGCTGTTGGTTTTTCATAGACAGCCTTAATCAGGTTGAGATAAAGACCTTGTATTCCAATTTTCTGTAGGGTTTTTATCATGAATGGGTTTTGGATTTTGTCAAATACTTTTTCTCCATCTATTGAGATGATCATATGGTTTTTTTGTCCTTGGCTCTGTTAATATAGTGTGTTACTTTTATTGATTTACATATGTTGAACCATCCTTGAATCCCTGGGAAAATACTACTAGGTTGGTGTGTATGATCTTCTTGATTATCCTCTGAATTCTGTTTGTCAGTATCTTGTTGAGGATTTTTGCATCTCTGCTCATTAGGGAGATTGGTCTGTAGTTCTCTTTTTAGGTTGGGTCTTTACCTGGTTTGGGAATCAAAATAACACTTGCTCACAGAAATGAATTTTGATGTATTGCTTTCCTTTCAATTTCACTGAAGAGTTTGAAGAGTAATGGCAATAGTTCTTCTCTAAATGTCTTGTAGAATTCAGCAGTGAAGCCATCAGGACCTGGGCTTTTCTTTCTTGGTAAATTTTTAATTGTGTTTTCAATTTCACTGATTGTAATTGGAGTCTTTAGAAATTTTACTTCTTCATTTAATTTTGGCAATTCATCCTTATCTAGGAATCTGTGTATTTCTCCTGTATTTTCCATTTTATTAGAGTACAGTTTCTTGAAGTAGGTATTGATGGTCCTCTGGATTTCTGCTGGATCTGTTGTGAGTTCACCTTTTTGGTTTTTAATTGCATGGATTTGAACCTTCTTTCCTTTTTGATAAGGTTGGCTAAGGGTTTATTGATTTCATTTATTCTTTTAAAGAACAAACCCTTGGCTTCATTGATTTTTTGTATTGTTCTCTTATTCTCCATTGCATTGATTTCTACTCTGATCTTTATAATTTCCTCTTTTATATGAGCTTTGGGTTTGTCATGCTCTTCTTTTGCTAGGAGCTTGATGTTCAGCATTAAGTTGTTTATTTGAGGGCTCTTGGTTTCTTAATATGGGGATTCACTGCTACAAATTTCCCTCATAGAATTGCTTTCATTGTGTTCCATAGATTCCTGTATGTTGCACTGTCATTATCATTTACTTGTAGAAACTGTCTAATTTATTCTTTAATTTCCTCTATAACCCATTGGTTGTTCAGGAGAGTGTTATTCAACTTCCATGTGTTTGTGGGTGCTTTGCTGTTTCTTTTGCTATTGATCTCCAATTTTATTGCACTATGGTCTGATAATATACAGGGAGTAATTTCAATTCTTTTGCATTGACTTAAACATGCCCTATGAGCTAACATGTGGTCTATTTTGGAGAATGACCTATGTGCAGCTGAAAAGAATGTATATTCTGATTTTGTGTGGTGGAACAGTGTATATCTCTATTAAGTCCATTTGTTCAAAAGCTTGGTTCAATTCTGGAATTTTGTTGTTGACTTTTTGTGTAGATGATCTGTCTATTTGTGACAGAGGGGTATTGAGGTTCCCCCACTACAATTGTATTAGTGCTTAGCTAATTTTTCATGTCGTTAATATTTGTTTTATATAGTTGGGGGCATTTGTATTTGGTGCATATATATTTATGATTGTCATCTCTTCCTCTTGAAATTTTCCCTTAACAAGGATGTAGTGACTATCTTTGTCTCTATTAATTGATTTTAGTTTGAAGTGTACTTTGTCTGGAAATAAGATTGATACCCCTGCTTTTTTCCAGGTTCCTGTCGCATGGAGAGGCTTTCCTTAATATTGTGCCTGCTGACTTGGAGGAGAGAGCTCATGGTTAAAAAGATCCATTTCTCTTAGAGTCTGTTCCTAGTTGTTCTCTTCTCTGAGGCCCAGGGATCATCCCAGCCTCCATTTTGAGGACTGGTATATTCTAGGTGAAAATCTTCCACTGAAGAGTTTTCAGTTGGTTTTACCTACAGTCCATGAAGCCAATTACCCTTCACTCCATGGTTTCATTAACATCCTATTACTAAACTCATTGTTCCAGGTTACTCTAAAGCTTTTACTAAAAAATCAAAAAGGAAACTGCCCGTTGGACCCATAACATAGAGATTAGGTGTCCCCCCTCCTCTTTGGGAAAGGTCACTAGAGATTGAACCCAGGCCTTTCTTACTGAGAAACGTTCACAGCCCTTTTAAAATTTTTCTTTTGATACAGCCCCACTGAGTTACAAAACGCCAGTCTGGGCTCAAAATTCTAATCTTCCTGTCTGAGTTTCCCAGAGTTCTAGAATTACAGTTAATTCACTTTTCAAAGAGAATTTCAGTTGGCAAAAATAATCTTATCTTTCTAAAAATTAGGAAGCCATATTGGTTTAATTATATGGGAGAATTTTTTCATTTACCAACAGGACTTACACAGACAACTAGGCATTGGAAACTGATATGATAATTTATTAATTTGAGTATTATTATTTTGAGCAGTGAAACAAAGGCAGGAGAAGTCACCTTATTTACTAATTACACTGGTGTTCAGAAACTGTTGTAGTGCTTATTTTAAATAATGAAAATATATACAGCCTAAAGAAAATAAAGACCTCTAAAATAGCACAAAAAAAAGATGGGTCAGGGCTGGGGATTTAGCTCAGTGGCACCCTGCCTGCCTTGCAAGTGCAAGGTCCTGAGTTTGATCCCCAGTACCTAAAAAAAATAAAAATAAAAGATGGATCAGTCCTAGGGATAAGAGCATGATTGCATCTGAAGAAAATATGACCACAAGTGTCTTCCTAAACTAATATAATTTACTTAAGAATAATATCACATAAATAGCGTCATTCATTTATGGCATCAGATTGGAAGCAGAAAATAGATTTTTTACGCTGAAGATAAAACAGTTGACATTAAAATTTATTACCTAAACTAGATCCTAAAACTGTGACCCAAGGATGAATGTAGGGAGCACAAATGTTTATATAAATTACTATATATAGAAGATGCATAGGTTTGTGCAAATGGATTGATACCTACAAAGTATTCACACAATGAAACCAACAGTATGAGATTTAAGTCATTTTATTTCTTCCTTATTTTCCAGTCACTCATGTGTAATTAAAATAAAACAAATACCAGCTACATGTTATTTAAGTATTAGGTAATTTGAAACTCAAACTCTTGTATTTTTAGAAAGCACTTGGTTTATTAGAATGTATTATTTCAATAGTCATATCTACATTTTGTAATCCCACTTATGTTATTTGAAAAAAATGCATTTCATCTTTATGATACTACAATTGTTTCTTTGTAGCCTTAATAAACATTTTAGAAATCCTCATAAAAAAAGAAAAATGTTGAAAGTGCAATATTTGTTCTGGTCTCACAGAGGAAAAATGGCTCTTTAGTTACATTCAAAATCCTTGCATTTTCTGTCAAACCTCAATATAATCTGATGTAAGCATGATTAATCAAACATTAAAAGAAACCAAGATTCAGATACACTAAGTAATTTGTCCGAGAGAACTCATGATAGAACATGGCAGTGTGAATTCCACTCTTTGATGTCCCGGCTTGCTTTTACAATTCATCACGCATTTTTTGTGAAAAGTAGGAGAATCAAAACTGTAACTTATAAAACTTCCATGGCAATATTTTAAGAGGTTTATGTGCACTTTGTTTTTAGACTTTATTGAATTTTTCAGAGTAAGTTTCACTCAGTTGCTCAAATGCTAAGACAACGTTGTCATCTTCATTCTCACATAATTCATGCAAGGAAACACTGTAAATAGAAAAAATGATATAAATCTAGTACCTCTTTGGTGATATTATTATAAGAAGAGTTTTCCCTAGGCATGGAGGAATAAGTAAGTCTTATTAGATGATGAAATACTATTAGCAAAATATGAGAAGTGATGACAAGAAGCATATTTATTCTCACAAAAGCTTATACAAAAAAGCAATGAAAAAAGATAAGACAATTCCCATGCAGTTTATTTGTTACCAACAGTATTTGAAAGGTCATCAAATTCCATATTACTTGACCCCACCTCCATTTCAATAGTGTAGCATGAATTTCTTTCCTTTTCTCTGTATATCTCTTACGAAGTCATTTGTGTTTCTTCTGCTGAGGTGTCCAGGATATGCTGAAACCCATTTGCAACTATAAAGCAATGAATTATTCATTGCTTTACCTATCTTAGATGTGTGAGAAATTAAAAAAAATGGGATAATATCAGCAAAATAATAGCCTTCCCAGGATTCCTCCATCTTAATCCCCATAAATTTATGAATTTGTTTACAAAGGTTATAATTTATGAATTTCTTATACATGACAAAGAGGAATGAAACAAAGATTACAGATAAAAATAAAGGTTGCTAAATGGCTAGACTGAAGATGAGATGATCCTTGATTAGATAGGCCTAATGCAGCCTCAAAGGTGTGCGTAAGTGGAAGAGCGAGGCAGCAGAGAGTTAATGTCACAGAAGTGCAATGTGAGATGCTGCTGACAACTGCTAGATTTGGAGGGAGAGGAGATTCAAACCAAAGAATACCAGAGGTTTCTAAAAGTTGCAAAATGCGACAAAACTGACTGGCTTCTAGAGCTTCCAGAAAGGAATGAAGCACTTGTTACAGCCTAATTTTACTCAGTGAGACATTTTTCAGATTTTCGATCTTCTAACCTATAACCAAATAAATTTGTATGCATTACACCATTAAGTTTGTGGGAATTTATTTCAGAAGCATTAGGAAACTAATATGTAGATGAAAGGAAATGAGAGAAAAAATATGAAAAATTACCATTGTACCTGGGCGGATTAAGGACTCAAAAAAATCTGAGTCTGACATTTCATAAGCCTGTCATTGTTTGTACCTGCCTGCTTGCCACTGGAATTACAGTGCTTTTTTTTCCCAGAGTAATATGATTTAGATCTAAAATGTCCCCCAAGGGTCTCATGTATTGAGAGGTGGGGTTTTATGGTAGGTGACCAGATCATGCAGGTGCTGTGAGGTAGACTGTTTTTGGAGGGGTGGATCACAGAGGGGTGTGGCCTGGAAGGGTGTATCCATGCCCCCCACTCCTCCTTTCTCTCTACTTTCTGGCTGTCACAAGGTGAGCAGCTGTCCCTCATCCTGCCATATGCCCTTTCACCATGCTCTTTCTCCCTTGAGCCTGGCAACCATGGACTAAAACTCCAAAACCGTGAGACAAACTAAACCTCTCCTCCTTTAATTTGTGGTCTTGGTGTTATTTGTGGTCTCAGTGACAGAAAAGCTGATTAATATATCTAGTATTACACTGACTTACCACCAAGAATGATTAGATTTGTATCTCCAATAATGAATTTTTCCTCAGTTACAAATCTGTAATTGTGACTATTTGACATTTCCTCCTGAACGATGCTTCACAGATATCCTGTGACATGCATGAATTCCTAATCACCATTTTTGGTTCTTATCACCAAATATCATCATCACTCTATAGCTCTTATGTATCATTAACTAAAATAGAAAACAATAATCTTCGGTAACTACACGAAATTTATTATCAATTTCTTTTAATTTACCTCATAAATATTTCTGTAACTACTCCTCTGCATCATTGATTCTATTTCCTTAATTCAGATCTTTCTCTCTCTCTCTCTCACCTGCATCACCGTTATAGCCTTTTATAGTCTTATACATCTCTGCCACATCTATTAACCCTAGACCCGTGCCACACTCATGCTTATGCACTATCTATAGAATTCTCAAAACATCAATCCCCAAATCCATGATGTGACAATGAAGGCCTTGTATAATACAGACTCAAATTCCCTTGTTGTTTATAGTAGTTCAGAATCTTCTTCCATCTTTATCACAACTCCCACATTCTATGTCACCATAGTGAGCTGAAAGCCTATCCCTTGCATAAGACACCATTTATTATTTCTGTACTTTTGATAGTGCTATTTTTGTCTGGCCCATGCTCAAAGATTTAGTCAAAAGCTTTACTTTATGTGAGAGCCTTTCTCTGAGTCCAAGTAGATCTAGTCACTCCTTTTCTACCATCATATCCTTTGCTATGCTTATAATGTCCAAAGGGCTGTTTCCTTCACTAGACTGTAAGTTTTTTAAGAGGGATCAAATTAGCATGCTTTATATTCAGATGCTTGAAAGTGTGACAAACAAGTAATACTTCAGTACTTGTTACACCAATGTGTGAATGAATTATCTTCCTAAGCCATGCTTTGGATAAACTTTGAACATTCTTGCAGTTTCTTGGGCTTCTCTGGAGTTCATACCCTGGGTAACTCTGAGCCACTCAGGGAATACTTTATCTAGAGTTGTCCCCAATGGACAAAGCTGTAACTTCTGCTCTAGCACTACAAAACATCTACTGTCTGTACAAAAAGTTGAAGCAGACCTTATTCATCCCAGATCAAAGAACTAAAAACCCTGGCCTGATTACCAAAAACACAATAACAGAAGCATTTGTGAAAAATTAAATATATGTACAGGTAAATAACCAAACAATGGAACCTCTGTGGATTAGTAAAGAAGATGAAGATTGGAAGCCTTAGAAAGATGATAATTTAATGAGGGAACTTTAAATGTCCAAAGAAACCAAAGGATGGGAATGTCTGAATGAAATTTGATATTATTTGGGTCTATAATAGGCTCTGATAACGATAAGAATAGGTAGCCTATGAAAGACCAGGTTGAGATGAAGCCTGAAAAATATATTACTCATTAAAGCAAAAGACAGAAGAATATGAAAGAGAATGTACTAGAGACCTGATAGATCCCCAAGGATCCCTCTCATATCATGGATCTGACAAACACTCTTTGTTACAGATGAGACTATTAGGAGGTGGGGTCAATAATGCTTTAGAGTATTGCTGCCTGTTGGTGCATGGTGCCTTGGGATGAGACCATAGACTTCGTGGAACTTAATCTCAAATGGGCATTGGAACTAATTCTACTACAGGAAGCATGCAGCAATGTGTTACAGGGAAGTCTTTCAAACCCTCTGCAAGTGGAACTGCGTAGCACTAAGAGGCTCAAAGGCACCTTCATGTACTTTACTTATAATAAAGAGCTCAATATTTTTGATTCATAGCTAAACTATTTAAAAATATGAAATCAATATTTAAATATTAACATACCTGATAGATTTAATAATGAGTGAAAAATCTTTCAACAAATGATAAGCTGTCCCCGTATGTATTCTAAACAACAAATAAAAATTTTGAAAATTAATGGCACAAAATGTTATTTACTAATGCAATAATTTTACTATTCATAATGAGTCCAATTTTAAAAACTAAAATGTTTCACATTTCTTAAGCATATCAGAGTTTCAAACACATTTTAATAATGATTATTCAAAATGCTATGCAAACACACATTGAATTCCTGTGTTAATGTGGCCATTACACATCTATGTGCTCAATAACTGGGCCAATTTCTGCATTTCCAGGTAGACCTAAGAGTGTTTATTCCAGCTTAAATTTTAAAAATAGTTTCTCTGTCAAAGAACTAAAGCAATGGTCATATAGTCAGTCCTCAGATGTACACATACATTCTTTACATAACTCTTATCAGAGAACACAAAACATAGGATCGTCATTATTTTCATTCATTAATAATAAACCAATTAGCAAAAAATGAACTGCATTTGTAAGTATCCAAAAATATTTACATTTTTAGGTTATATCTTTATATAAAGTAAGTGGCATAAATACCAAGATTTTGTTGGTAACCCACAAACAAAGATCCTACAGAATTTGTCCTTGTCTCCGGCCAATTGCAAGAAAAAAGAAAAAATACGTTTAGCATGATTAAATTATGCAAAACTGTAAAAAAGTCTTTCTTGTAAAATTCATTTAATTCATTAGAGAGAGAGAGAGAGAGAGGACATACCCATTATCCTGATCTAATACTTCCAAGCAACCATGTTTGTAGAAGTCCAGTGCATAAGCATTAAGCGGCATTCTTCTTCCTTGACTATCAAATCTTTTTGGCCACAGTATAGGAGCTTGAGTATGGTTGATGCCAAGTGTGCGCAGAATGAACTGAAGAAACAGAATTGTTAGTTAATGTTATTTATGCATAGAGAAAGTTTATGTTTCTTACATTGTACTTTTTATTAACTTCCTTTAATCAGTGCTTGTCAAGAACACTATTCATGGTGAAAGGGGGATGGGTTTCTCACACACAAGGTGGTGTCATCCTCACAAGACTGGAGAATGGCTTAGCCCCACCTGTGAGAATTACTGCCTCCACATCACTCTGACAGCAAGTTCAACCATCTGGCCAGTAGAATACAGCAAGACTGGGAAGAAAGCTCATATAAAAATTTAACACTATTCTTTTTCTTTTTTTTTTGTACTGGGGATCACATTCAGGAACTTGTGGTTGTGAGGGAGGTGGCAGAACCACTGAGCTAAATCCCTGGCCTTTTAACACTATGCTTATTGGTGCATTGAATGCCTTCGCAAATAGGGTAGGAGGGAGCTGGAAATATACATGCCTCATGAGAATATTCAGTTAAACAAATATAATGCTCTTTAGAATCCATGTAGCAGAATAAAAAAGAGGAAAGAAGGAAGAGAAGACAATTAAAATACAAGCAAATACATAGTTTTCTATGTCTGCTCATTTATGCACATAATGTCATATTGGGTAGATAGGACCTTTAAAATACTGCTAGTGAGATTGTAAACAGGTACAGTTACTTTCTAAAGTAAGTGGTAGTAGCTGGAAAAGTTGAGTATTTCTATTCTCTGATGACCCAGAAAAACTAGTTTTAACACAGAAAATGAATATCTCCCCTCCCAAATCAACCTGTGGCACATGGGTATAACACTTTCACAGTAATCTTATTTGTATACCAAAAACTGGAAACAGGCCAAACATTTATTAACAAAAGATACAGCAACAAGTTGTTTTCCACTATGGAATATTATGAAATAGTAAAAATTTTTTTAAAAAAGGTTTGTGTCACAACATTGATAATCTTGGGGACTAACAGTTAAAATAGAAACCTACTTTCAGAAATTACAGCAAGTATACTTTTCACTTTTTGTAACATTAAAAAATATGCATACATAAATTTTGTAATATGAAGTTTTTAAATCAAATGAAAAATGAAGTATAGAAAATTTGGGAAAGGAAGAAGAAGGACAGGAAAGGAAATAAGGATAAACACACTAATCTTAGCTTCATGGAGCATTTATTGTAGTTATTTTCCTTGTAGTTTATCTACCCAGCATCTAAAAATATAAGTATACTTCTTTAGTATTATATTAAACCATATTAAAAATGAAAGGAAATTGTGTTAGTTACTTTCCTCTCATTGCTGAGACAAAACACCCAACACCCAAAGTTAAAGGGGGAAAGTTTTATTTGGCTTACAGTTTATAGAAGTTTTGGTCCATGATCATCTGGCTCCAAAGCAAAGTGGGTAGGGGAAACAATTCATGATGGTGGGCAGTAGCAAAGCAACAAGGGGAGTTAACAGTGTCTTTCTGTCCCTTTTATCCCATCCAGACTATAGGGACCAGGCCAGTGCCAAAGCAATCACTCATATGTAGAAATGTAGTAATCACATGCCCTTAATCCCAGCATCACAAATTCCAGATTCAGCCACTTCTAGAAAAGACTGCTTGGGGCTTTGGAGACACAAGCCACAACAGAAATGAATTTTTAGAAGAGTATAATTCATACTGCTCAATTTGTTTAAGCAGCTTTGAGTCTGGATGCATTCATGCTCTGCATTTTAGATATCTCTCCTATTTGATGGTGATTGTGTGGGAATGTGACAGATAATCTATCCTGTTAAAATTGCACCAGTGCCTCCCAATACCTCATGGAAAAGATTCATGTGGAAAGAAATAAAAAATTTCATGGCAAATACTTTCCAAATATTGATTAAATTGTATAAAAATAGAAAGGATGAGAAAGACCCATTATTGGAGCATAGAGGAAGCAGCATTCGTAGAAAGCTCCACGGTACACTCCAAGTCAGTCAGAGTGTGGCTAAAAGAGGCAACAGAGCTGCCAACCACAGGAACATATACTGAACAAGATGGTAATTGGTGAAATACAGAAAAGGAGAAGCCTAGAGTAAGAACAAAAACCATAAGCTTAGATGCCCACCCAGCACAGGTCCATAGACACTACTGTTCATAGTACAGTGTATCCCTATGGTTTCCTAGCCTTCAGGACATGAACCTTCTGGTATGATAACAAACAGACTCCACTGGTACACATCCCTGCTCATGTTTGGGGACTTAGCCATCTGGGCAATGCACAAAACTCTCAGGGACAGAAGGCAATGCGGTGGCCACAGTTGAACTCCAGAAGCCATTGCTCCCCAGCCTCTGAAGTTTCCTTGCCAGGATACAACCCAGGATCTGTGATTATAACAGTGAGGCAGATTCCCAGTCCATGTGCATGGAGTGCTCCCTAGGTCCAGACACTCATGTACCCTGTGAAATGTTAAAAACTTTCCAGGGAAAAAGGTAGCATGGGGAGGTAGGCAACTATAGCTGAGCACTTGAGGCAAAGTCATGATGAAAATAGTTTAGAAAGACCTTACCTGAAACTTATAAAAGCTATATTTAACAAATCCAACATAATATTAAGTGGAGAGAAATTGAAAGCATTCCCTGTAAAGTCAAATGGGACATGCTTGTCCACACTCTAACCACTCCTCTTCAATATCATACTTGAAATGTTAGCCAGAACAATCAGGCAAGAGAAGCGAAAAGGAATACAAATAGGAATGGAAGAAGTCAAACTAACTTCAATGCAGATGATGATCTTTTACACACAAGACCAAAAAAATCACAGCAGACAACTAATAAATTCAGCAAGGTGGCAGGATACAAAATCAACACATATAAATCAATAGTGCTCTGATACACCAATAATTAACCTACCAAGAAAGAAATTGGGAAAATAATTCCATTTATGGTAACTTCAAAATATTAAATACCTAGGAATCAATGTAACCAAGGAGATAAAATACCTCTAAAGTGAAAACTACATTCCCCTAAGAAAGAGATTGAAGAAGACATTAGAAAATGGAAAGATAGCCCCTATTCCTTAATAGACTGAATTAATATCTTTAAAATGGTCACAGTACCAAAATTTATATATAGATTTAATCCAATTCCTACAAAAATACCATTCTCCACAGAACTAGAAAAAAACTATTTAAAAATTTATAGGGAATCAGAAAAGACCCAAAATAGCCAAAGCAAACTGAGTAACGTGAACAAAGCAAGAGATATTACAATTCCAAATTTAAACTTACAACATAAAGCTCTAGTAATATAAACAGCATAGTACCAGTAAAAAAATAGAAATACAGACCAATGGAACAGAAAGACACAGAAACTCTGTGCACCTTCAGCTATCTGATCTCAGAAAAAGTGGGGAGGAGCCTATGTTGGTGAAAAGATGGCCTTTTAACAAATGGTGTTGGGAGAGCTGGTTGTACACATGGAGAATACTGAAACTACGCTCATTATTTCTTATCCTGTACTAAAATCAAATAAAATGGATCAAAAGCCTGGATATAAAAGCAGAAACACTGAAGCTCCTGGAAGATTAAATAGGGAAATCACTAGATATAAACATGAGGAAGGACTTCCTGAACACAAATCCAACAGCACAAAGAATAATACCAAGAATAAACAAATAAGGGCCGGGGATTTAGCTCAGTGGCACTGCACCTGCCTTGCAAGTGCAAGGTCCTGAGTCGATCCCCAGTACCAAAAAAAAGTACCAAAAAAATTAACCAATAAGATTGTAACAAATTAAAAAGCTTCTGCACAGCAAAAGAAACAACTAACAAAGTGAAGGGAGAAACTACAGAATGGGAAAAGAAATTTTCTGGGAACTGCTCTGATAGAAGACCAATATCTAAAATATACAAAGAACTCAAAAAAATAATAAAAGTAAAGAACTCAAAAACAATTAGATTCCAAAAGAAAAATGATCTAAGAAAAATTGTCAAATGAAATAAATAGACACTTCACAAAAGAACAAGAATAAATGGACAATAAGTAAATGAAAAAATGTTCAGTAGGTTTAGCCTTTAGGGAAATGCAAATCAAAACAACTCTGAGAGCCTATCTTATGTTAGTAAGAATGGCTATGAAGGACTCAAAAAACAAAAAATATTGGTGAAGTTGTAGGGGAAAACAAACATTTCTACACTGTTGATAGGATTGTAAACTAGTACAACCACTACGGAAATCAGTTTGGGGATTTACCACAAAACTAAAAGTAGAAATACCATTCTACCCAACAATACTTCTCCTGAGTGTTCTCCTGACAGTTAAAGTTATCATACTATAGTGATACATCAATATATAGCAGTACAACTCACAACAGCTAAATTAGGAAAAAAAGCTTATAGCAGTGTAACTCACAATAGCTAAACTAGGGGAAAAAAAGCTTAGATACCCATCAACCAAGGAATGGAAAAAGGAAATGCAGTATTATTCAGCTATAAAGTAAGAATGATTTTGAGTTATTTTTAGGGAAATGGATAGATTTTGAGACCATAAGGTTAAATGAAATAGGCCAGACAGAAAAGGTTAAGTAACACATGATTTCTCTTATTCGAGTAACCTAAAAATATAAATAAGTTAAAGAGAAAAATAAAGGACATGGTAGGAAACAATAAGGTATCCTTCTGGAAACAGGAAAGGGAATCAGGCAAAGAAGGGGAAGAAAGGGAAATAGCATTGCTTAATAATTAATATGTCTTTTCTTCAAATTAGTTAGCTATGAACCTTTTATGTAATATTTATTTGTACTCATCCGGTAAACTACAGGAAACAAAGTTTTCTAAGATTATTACTCTTCAAGCTAACATGCAATCCTTTATTGTTTGTATGTGAGAATTCAAAATTAGTCAAAAGTATTCTGTTACAAGGTGCCCTTCAGACAGAGGGAAAGACATAGAGATTTGTATATAAACCCCATTCTTCACTCACATGATTGGAAATATCTGGTTGAAGCAAATCACTGTCAAAGTTCCCAGAGAGACAAACAAATGGTGAAATTGCTGCTCTTCCTTCTTTGCAGCTCATCAAGTGAGACACAAGTTGGGAGTCTTCACATTCTTTACCTGTGAATTCTGACCATAATAAATTGGGATAGATTAGTTTTAAAAATCAGCCAACTGAACGAAAAATGTAAATAGGGACCAAAATGTACAATAGAAGGTATGAAATAAGAAAACAAAATGTTCAATAGGAAGGAGAAAATAGAGGGAGGAAGGGCAAAAGGAAGGAAAAAGGAAAAAAACAGAAAAGAAGAAAAAATGGAAATGGTGCTTTTGTAAATAAGGAAGGGAAAGAGGGGTTGAAAGATGGGGTGGGGAATGGGGAAAAAAAGGAATCAAGATACATCACACAAAGGTACAAATTCCCTGTGATGAATGTGATCGTTATGTAAATCTAAACTATATCAATAAATTAAAAATAAAATCAGTCAACTAGTGAAACCTCATTTACTTAGTCTGATGGTAAAACTTTTAGAGCTTTCAGTGATAACAAACAGCCTCCTGGGGCACACATGCCATAGGTTTGCCACCACGGGTCTAGATGATGCTATGAGTGCAGTCATTCAAGGGAACCACAGCACAATGTGGACTGTATCACCGAATGCGAGTGGCCCAGTTTGGGACTGGTACATTCAATGAATGTTAGCTACTAACCTTAGTGTCACTACTCTGCTACTATAAACACATGTGTTGTATTTGATTGTTTTATAGGTAGGAAGTAATATTTATATTGCATATTTTTTACAGAGAATAGCTGCTTGTCACTTTGTCCCCTGATCTCTGAGTCTGTCTTAAAATCTTCCTGGATAGGGTGTTGTAAGTGGGCACTATTACTAGGTTTGGAAGAGGCACATGAGAAGGCATGTATTTTCCATTCATATGCTTTTAAAACTCCACATCATACATGAAAATTGGGCTCTAATTTTAATTCAGGTAGATTATTCCTCTGCTCCCCATCTGACCTCTCCTGTGAGATCCACAGTCCACCATTCCTGTCTGCTTTTATTCATGGGATCCAGGAAACTAGAAGTTCTACCTCTTTGAATTTTTCCAATTGAGGATGATAAGGTATAGTGAATCCTGGATATTACTACCCAATGCTCAAATATTTCTCTTTATCTCAGTCAGCTTTACCTATTTATTTCCTCTCTGAAAGAATCCATTAGTTGTTTTTAAAAAAATCAAACACTAATGATGCTTACAATGTGAAAAGCACTGTTTTTAAATATTCACATGTTAGTCATTTAAAGCTCAATTATTTAATGCTTACCAAAGTTAAGTAGATAATGTTATTCCTTTTCTCCTATATCTGTTGAGAAAACTAACACATGATTAGTGTGTCACTTGCCTGGGATGTGACTGCTAATAAAGTAGCACAGCCAGTATTTGGGTCCAGGGAATCAACCCAGACACTATGCTGATGAACATTAAATAGAATTTCTCTCAAGAAAACAATGCCAGAATTAGATCCTAGTTTTGCTCAATCTCACAGATGTCTTACTCCATTTTTCAGGGTTGACTCAAGGACAGGCTTTGATCAAGGCTTTGATCAAGATGGTTTATAAATGGTATATTAAGTTTCATTTTACATTACCCATTAACTCCCTATAATCAGATATTTTTCTTTGAAAAGCTGAAGGAAACCCTTTATTCAAACCAAACTGACCTATGTTGGACTCCAGTTTACTTCTGAGATAAAATATATATCTATATCTATATATTTATCTATATCTATATCTATATATTGGGAAGTGAACTCAAGGCTTCATGCATGACAGAAAAGCCCTCGTCCACTGAACTCCATCCCCAGCCCTGAGATAAAATAGTCTTAGGAAAGATTATTTATTGTTAAATTGTTCTGCAATGGAGCTGAAATATACTCACTGATTTCAGACAATGGGAGTTGATACTCCTGTTTCATATCAGCCAATTTGGACACAAGTGGTAAAAAAGAGGCAAAGTCCTTTGTAACTTGCATGTTGTACTCAACTAAAGCAGCACTGAAATCCTCAGGGAGATCATCAAGGAACACCTAGAGGAAAAATATTTTTCAGAGAAAACTATAGTTTGTTAAAATTAAACCTTTGGAAGAAGAAAAGCAAAGAACCTTCCAGCATAATTCTAAGGTTCTCTATTTATCCAATAAGCCCACTGTTTCTTCATTGGTCTAGAAACTACTTAATCAAACTCTTTTTAAAAATAGAGCCATACCCTCAAATGACATTAGACTCAAGAACATTTGACAAAATCTAGTGAGATATGTGGAGAGCAAGCAACAAGAGAAGGTGCACGTGTATGCCGGGTGTGAAGCTCACTTGGTTGTAAGGGTTTTAAGTAAACCTAACCAGATGCTCTTTCAGCAGAGTGAGCTCCCAATGTTTGTATTTAACCAAGAGAGTGAGGGTGAGATCATCTCCATCGAAGTAGAATGAAGTGAGCTGTTACTGTTTTCGTGTTGTCATAAGCCTCAGTCTATACCTACAACATCTCTGCCCTAGGTCATGGCTTCCTTGAGATTTCTGACTATCAAGATGGTGTGTTTCAGTTTTCTCAGGTCCAAATTACTCGTGAGGAGTCTCCTCTTTCCTGAAGAATTTCCTAACCCACATTTTCATCTTTAATTCCTAAACAATTCCAAATACTTCTTAAGTAAAATACAAGTCTATGCATAAAGGTGCACCCAGATCCTTCTAGCAAGAGTTTTGTTTAATAAATGTCATAATCCTTTGGAAATACTTTTCTCTCTTTTAAAGCCTTTTCATAAAGCACCCCAAAATTTCACTCAGACCTGTTACTCAGTAAATTTTTGGTGATGAAAACTTGGGTGCTTGCAGTATTTTAAGAATCTTATCTGTAATTTCAGGTCAGTATACTCACTAAGAAATGGATTAAGCATTTTTATTCTCATTAGATCTGCATTTGTTAAATCCAATATTCAAATTATGTCCCAAACTGGCAAATTCTCTGAGACAAATCCTAAGTTTGAGAATTCTATCATACCTTGGAAAACCTCTTGCCACTATAAAATTTTAGCACATGCAGTTCTCATTGCCTTCAAAGCTCTCTGTTATTGTAGGATTAACAACCATCTAATATGTGTAACCTGGATGTAAACGAGTTTCTATTAATCTTTAACAAAAGGTTTCTACTCAAAATATCTTTATCATATTTATTTTTGCGATGACCTTTTTAAAACTAGAAATGCTAGCTTTTCTAAGTTAGGTTTTAATTTGAATAGAACAATTAAATAATATTTCAAGAATGTACACGTAGGGAAAAAGGATGAAGATAAGTCTTAGATGATGTTCTAAAGTTGTGATTCCTGGTCTAGAGGACATTTGTAATTCATCACTCTGGGTTAAATGGTGTAGACTAACTCTTCTTGTTTTGTTCCATAGTAGCTTTTCATAAGGTTAACTAATATAAATCAGCCCATCCCACTTTCTTAGTACCTAGTGAGCTGAATTATTAACGTTCTTTGATGTTAAGTGATGGGGGATCATTACCAAAGAAATGCTGCAAATAAAATTAGACAAGAGTTTTCATGATCTGGGCCTCTGTGATTCAGATATAATGTTATGGATGTGCTCCAATTGGTTCCCTAAAAAGGCTCATGGTGATGAAGACTTCCTTATGGATGAGACTTGGGGGAAGTGACTGGATCCTCACAATGCTAATTTCATTAAGTTCATCGATCTATTGTTAAGATCCTAACTTCATGGCATTATTTAGGTGATGCAAACAGGAGGTAGGGCCCAGTTGAAGGGAGTGGAACATGGGGCTTGTCACTTTGGGGACTATTTTGATCCCCAGCACTACCTTCTCAGCACCCACCCTCAGCTTCTGGGCTGTCACTAAGTGAGCAGCTTTCTTCTGTCATGCAGTTCCACCATGAAGTTTCTGTCTCCCCACAGGTGAGCAATGGATCCAGCTGACCATCAACTGAAATCTCTGAAGTTAAATGCAAAAATAAATCTTTTCCCCTCTAAACTGCATTCCTGAAGCATTTTGTCACAGTGATACCAACCTAATACAGATGATTTCCTGGATGACTATTTTTATATTATCTGGTGAAGGCATTATCAAGTACAATATACAGTTTTACCTCAAGGTGAAAAAGATCATTAGGAAAATGTAGATTTGATAATGGGTATAATTGCTTTGCTTAAATATATAATTAGCTGCATCTTTCAGTATTATCTTACTGCTTTAATTAGATATAATCAAAGGAAAACATGAATAAGGCTTCAATTCTAATTTTTCTCAAGGCATCTAAGCTTTTCATAGGTTTACAGAGGGGTACTTGGAATTATAGATTAAACTGCACACTAATTATAAAAACAGCAAATTATTCAACAAAAAATTATCCTGTAACTAAGAAAAGTTCAGCAAAATCATATACTTTACCTTTGACTGATAAAACTTCATATTACCATCATAGTACTTTGCTGGAATATATATTCTTCCAAAGAGATTTGCCAGTACTAGCACTAGCTTTTCCATAACATCTTGAGAAAACCATTTTGAGCCTATACAAACCAAAACGTCTTATTATAAATGTGTTAACAATGTCTGTCCATATTTTCATGTTTAAATTGAAAGTGTCATTCCATTTCATTTCATAGAAACTAAGCATTGAGACAAAGATAGTAAGTATATTTTCTAAGCGTTTGTATTGTTGCTTCCAATCTGTGTCAGGTCCTAGTTACCCCAACCACAAATTCCCTGTATCACCTTACCAACATTTTCCTCATTTTGTTCTATCATCATGGATAATCAGAGTTCCTATAGAATTTATGATCATGTCTCTCTCACACACTCAAAAATCTCTAATGACACCTAAATGTATGATAAACAAACTTTTCTATAGCTTTGGATTTAAGGCTTTCTGAAATTCAGCCCATCAATAATCTCCAAATCTGATCGACCTGCCTTACCTTCCTGGCACGTATTTCAGTTTTGTCGGTTTGAGTTTTCTACCCTGCACAGCACAGAAGCAGGGAACTGCAGGGTTTAAAAACTTGTGACATAAATGTCAAGCTGTGAATATATCCCAGGCTGTAGAGTCAGACTAATATTTGAATCTTGGTTGTGAATTTTTAAAAGTGTGAGAGCATGACAACTTATTTAATTTCTCTGCTCAGTTTCCTCATTTATGAAAAATGTTAAATATATCATCTGTCTCATAACATCATCAATTTTTCCTCCTCCTTGAAACCATTTATAACTACCCAATGCATATTAATAAACAAAACATTACTGCCTATTTCCTGAAATTACTTGTCCTGTTTATAGACCTTTCACAGGAATAAGACTACCTATGTAACGGTGGGTGGCAGAACAGTGCATTTTTAGAGCATAGTGACTACAGCTATTATTGCACGGTAAAATTGTCTTATAAACTAATGGAAGATAAGGTAATGTTGTGAAAGATAATGAATTCATCAGGCATTAAGAAACATAGTGATTTTAAGCACAAGCACTACACAAGGGCAAAATTTATTTTATGGACAATGTGTAAGGGCTTTATTGTTTCAATATAAAAATCAAAAGCTTTTTATAAAAATTGTGCTAAATGGAATTTACTTAACAATTTACATAATGTGAGGTAATTACAACATACTGAGGGGGAACAAAATTCTACTTCATGCAATTAAATGCCATTGGCTATTTAAAAATACTTTATAATTATATTCAATAAAATATAGTTGGAAGAAAATATTAAGAGTGATTATCTGTGGATAGTAAGGTAATGCTGTCCTATATCTTTATTCTCTAATGAGTCTATATTATATTTAATTAGAAGAAAATATTTCTACAAATGATATATCATTCAATATATTCTGAATCCTGGAACCAAGGGATCATACAGGTTAATTCATTCGAGGTGTCAAAAATATCGCTACTTTCCATATAATCTATATAAGTGGGAATTTAACTCTGTTTGTCTAATGTGAGGATCTGTAAATTATCTACATACTAATATTACAGAAAAATAACTTGTGAAGTACTAATTTTCTACAGTCTGCTCAAGCTCACCTTTATTAGTTGGTTGGCAAAGATTATGGAAAAGGCCTCTTACAAGAAAACTGACAAAAACAAGATTAGAGGGTTCATGATAATGCAAATGTGATACCAGTCCAGCGAATCCTGTGGGATTTCCTTCTCGATCTAGGTAGCCCTAAAGAACCAAAATAATTCATTAGTTTGGCTCAACTCACCACATAATTAATAAGTAGCTTATTAACTGGCAGTTTAAAAGAGAGTTTAGTATCAATATAAAACAAATTGGTATCTATTGCCTGGTCTAACTTTGATTATTGAATCAATTATAGATAACATTAATCATTGGCTATAACTGTCTAGATATTATAGTTAGTTTAGCATGGAAAGACAATTTAGATAGTAACAAAGGTATTTCACAAAAAAGCAAAACACAGTCATACCTGCTTCACCAAGAACTGCAAAAAAATAAAAAGTAAAGTTTTAACATCTCCATGGTTCTGGGTTGTTTGAAGGACAGCAGCGAATGCTTTAGCATGGACAGCGCCTAAGAGAAGAGCACTTTATTCACACAATGTCAAGTATATGAAATGCATTTGTAAGAGATAACATAAGATAGATAGTATCCATATCTGTTACATACACAGATATTAGCAATCTACAAGCCTCGTCTAGATGTCATAGTATTTTCTTTACTGTGCTCCTACATCCTTCCTTTAACAAAACAGAACACATAAAACAGAATTGTCAGAAATGAAACATATTCCCAAGAATCTGATAATAAAAGAAATCTGTTATTATCCAGTTGAAGAGCTTATAGCATAATAGATAATGTGAAATAGGAAGAAAAGGTTTAAAGGGGAAGGGGAAAGTGGGAGGAGTAGGGGAAAGGAAAGAAGGGAAAGGAAAAATATAAGCAAAGACAAAAATGGAAACAAAGTCTTTGTAAATAGGGAGGGGTGGGGCGGTTGAAGGAAGGACAGTGGAATAGGGAAAAATAAGAAACAAGATGTATCATATAAAGGTACAAATTCCCAATGATGAATGTCATCATATTATGTACCTAAAATGTACCAATAAACTTAATGGAAACAAAAAGATTAAGCCCCATAAATCATGCTATGTTATCCAATCTATTAAATCATTTCAAAGATATATATTATTTCATATCCAATAGTATTATCACACAAATAATGGAACTAGGTTTATTAAAACCAAAAAAATAGTTTGGTTTCCAGTGTCAAACAGTACTGCATTTCATGTAGCTTTAAACTTCCCACTAAAATGTCTATGGAAGCTCAACCAAGAAAAAATTTCCAGTATCAATAAAATTTAAGCCTTTGCATTTAGGCTTGAGAGTTTACAGATAGTATACTTTCTTTAAGGCCACTGGGCTAATGAAAAGTGAGAGAAGAAGAGAGCTAAAGGGATATCGCTCCATTGCTGTGAGGTGATTTTTTCAAGGTCACCAGAAATGACCTTTTCTACAACCTCTTGTGCCACATTCTTCATGTGCCATTTAGTCAGAGAAGGCAACAGTCAGAGAAAATCAAAGTAGTAAGAGGGGTGAGGAACTCATTGTGCTTCACTGTGACCTTAGAAGTATGGGACTCCATAATTAAATTATAAGTGACATGGTTGGAATCCTGAAACTGCTTCCTGTAGTTTATGATGATTAATGACATCCATCATGGTCAATGTGCCAGTAAACTGGTAGAAGTAGAGAATGACCTCTCACTTAAGGAAAGCTACTAAAAATGAAGATAGGCTAATACTGATATTTTGGCCAAAAGCTTTCCAGCCTCAGATTTGAAAAGATATTTTGATTAACAGCATTTAGTTAGACAGAATTCACCAGAAGACATCTTATATAACCACTTGTTTGGCAAACCACCAGATTTTCATAGTTTTCTTGAAAAAGAAGCTGAAAAATTAAACAGAAATAAGTAACAAATACATAATTTAAGAATTCTTTTTAGTTCAAAGCACAAAGAAAAAAAATTAACACGGTTCCCCTAAATGAGATTCCAAGAGTCTATGCCTCTCAACACCAAATGCCTAAAGGCAATGAAAAATTGTTTGATAAGATAAATAAAAAGTGTATTCTAAGAGTTATATGCCCACACATAAAAGTAAGCATAAGAGAATATCACAGATAGATTCTCTCAATGATGCTCAGACAAAAAATTGAACCAACTCAATAACTTTTTTGAAAAAAAATAATTAAATTTATTAGAAGCTATGTTCTTCCCTACAGAGAGGTAAAAATTAAAATCTAAAACACTGGGAAGTTTTGGTCTAAAATTATGTATGCCTGGTCTATAGAACTAGCCAACTCATCTGAAGATTCTAAAAACAGTGTCACCTTATCATATAATAACTGATTTAACTGAGTACACTAATTAATACACAAAACAGCAAAGAATAAGTCTTGCTATGGTATAAATATAGTTTGGCTTCCTAAACTTATGCTTGAATGTATGCCCCATTGTGAGGTATTAAGGGGCAAAATTAGCCTGACTCTAGTGTATAGAGGCAGGGCCTTTGAGATGTGATTAGAATTAGGTAAATTTCACAGGGTAGAGAATCCAAGATTGAATCCTGGTGGTTTTATAATAAGAGGAAGAGAGACCAGACAGACATGTGAATACTTTCAGTCTCCTCCCATGTACTATTCTGGGCCTCCTCATGCTCATACACTAAGAAGGCTGTCACTAGATGCAGCCCTTGGACATTACAGTTGAAAGTCTGTGGTATGGTGTAAAAAGGTACAGGAAATGGACTCATACATATCCTTTCTTTTTTAAAAAAATGTTTATTCCTTTCCCTTCTTTCCTTTCCCCGACCCCTCCCACTTAACTTTCCCCTTTGGACCTTCATACATATCCTTTCAACAACATATCTTCATAAAAATGAAAATGAAATTATTTAATTATAAATTTTAAATCTCTTGTTGTGGAGTTGGACTCAAAATATTTATCTGAACACAAACATTAGAACCATTTTCTGAAGTCCAGTTATACATAACTTCATCTAGGTTGAAAAATAAAAGCACAGACATGCCTTAGGGAAAAATGACTAAAATAAGATGATAATATGATTGTCTTTGGGTACTAGAGGTAGATGTGTTGTGTTCGTTTCTTTTCTTCTTTCAACTTTCTGTATTTATTGAGTAGTATTTAATGAATTAGATAAATTATTACGAAAAAACAAACTTTTACTACAGAATCATAAAAATGTACCACTTTCCTTCTAAATGGAAGAAACAGGAATCTAACTCAGATATTTTTATAGCCACACTCACCACCCTTATCTACAGCAAGACCATGTCTATCACACAAGAAAACAACATCCTGGTGATTTCCAAAGCTCATCCAGCTAAAACTTTGTTAGATACAGCAAAGAAACAAAAGTAACCATTATTCTCCTCTACTTCCCATTGTCCTTTCTAGAAGACACTAAAAAGTATCAAAAGACCTATAAAATTGAAAAGTTATTGGTACAGATTTCTGAGGGGAAAACAAACCAACAAACAAACAATCAAAAACCCAGCAGACCCACCTGCAGCCAGACCAGTGGCCAAGGTCTGCTTCAGGTGGCACCCAGGATGATACCTTTGCCTGGCCATCCTCTAGGTCATCTGCCTTGGAAGCCAGCAGCATGAGTCGCAGAATCAGGGTTATCTTGAGAGGGAACTGTCCTTTGAGCTCAGGAACTTTGGATTTTATCAGTTTTCCTACTTTGGGCAGAGGAATATCAAAGAAATATACATCTCCCAGCAGGTCTTGCCCCCGTCTTCCAGCACGACCAGACATCTGAGACAGAATAGACTCACAATGTGAAATTCCTCTAAGTACTTTTCCTATGATTGTGTAAGAACTGAGCCTTGTCTGCCGTTTTCAAGCAAGTAAATTGTGCATAGGTCCAAAGGTTACTTAACTGACACCCATCTAAACCTTAGGAGTTTTACCATGACTGAGTCAAGAGTTGAAAGATGAGACATTTATCATTCATATGTACTTATTTCATATCACTAATTCTACCAGTTATTTGTATAATGATATGTGGAACAAAAAACATAACATCAAAAGATTAGAATCTGATTTTAACTTCACTTACAGATGAACTCTGTTGTACCAATTTTTTCTCCCTCCCCAGGTCCTCTCTCTCTAATTCCTTTCTCTTCTGCCCTTTCTCACATAAATGTGTTGAGCTATGAATCACAAATAAATACTGTGCAAAAATCATAGAAATACATGAGAAAGATGAAATTAAGAAATGGTGCTTATAAACAAGTTAAGAATAAATTCTTGACAGAGGTTCTATGAATTCTCATTAAGTACATGGAAAGAGCTAGGTTGTCTTTCCTTTGCTATCATACAGACCTCCCAATAACATATGAGATATATAAAATTGCTGTGTCCATAATGTGGAAACTAGGGCATGGAGAAGACTGCATAAGGAACTTCCCCATAGTTAACCAACTCAAAAGTGAAAGATCTGGGAGTCATACTCTGCAAATTCAATTCCCAAGTCTGTCACCCCAAATATCCTAACACCTCGGATAATGAACCCTAAGTGTGAGACCCCTAAAGATGAGATGCCCAGAAAGTTCATATAGAATATAACAGCAGGAATAGAAATGAAAAGACAGGGGCTGGTAAGTTTGTAGAAAAATATAAGAATGTTCAGTTGAGCGAGAACACTGTCTGTAAGAGAATATGAAGTGTTTCAAGAAGAAAACAGGGAGGTCTTTGACAAAAAATATAAATGTTTGGTGACACAGCTAAATTTGATCCTGCCAACAGAAATGTTAACCAAATGTCCATGAGCAGAGGAAGTATTAGAAGACACTATGCCAGTGGGGCAAACCTATGGCACACATATTATTGTCTTTTTCTTTTCAGACCAAAGATGTTAATGTAGAATTGTTTTTTCTACACTAAAACTTCAGTATTCAGGTTTAATTGCAGTGTGGGCATTTTGTGATAAATGAGTTTTGGGTTGAAGTTTGGCACTCAATCTCTAAGAGGTTTGCCATCAATGAATGCACTGTGTTGTCTTTGAGACATAGAATAAGCAGAATTTAAAATCAAGGAAATTGTTCCATTTGGCCAACACTGTATCATGAAAGACAGTAGATGCAGAGATTTAAGGCAAAAACTCAATATCACTAAGGAGAGCAATTAACCAGGCTTGATAACAGATTGTGTATCGCAAGCAAAGAAGAAAAAACCATTAAACCAGTGTGTAAAATCCTGTGCATCGTAAAGGAACAGGTAATTATTTATCATCTAGGATATGCATCTTTCTTATAAATTGCTTCCTTTAATTCTTGTAAATGTCATGAGATTACAATTGTCACCCATATTCTGGAGATAGATCAGGAGGATCAGGAAGTTTAGATATGTCATGAAAGGTCACACACCTGATCAGCAGTAGTCACCGAATTCCAAACTCCTATACTTTCCACTATACTACCCTAAAGATGGCACGCAGGCAGGGATGAATGCCAACTGTGCCATTTTGTGAATTGCAGCGTGTTTGAAAAATGATGGTTTACATTTTTTTTTACTATTTTATGACCACATTTTAGTGATTTATTAAGCAAGCATATACATATTGCAATACCTGTCTGTAATTTAAAGCATCCAGATAGACTGAGTTTTGGGCAAAAACAACAGATCTACAAGGCATGTTGATTCCTAAAGCAAGTGTTCCGGTAGCTGTCACCACCTACAAAGAGAATAAAAAAATACTGCATGCAAGCCTTTTAATAGAATGCAATTATTTCCTTCCACAAAATTACTGAAACCTCTTTGAACTTTAATTAAATACAGTGTGAAAATTATCCCTATTAGAAACACTATTATTTTTTCTATTTCACAAACACACCATGCACATTTTCAGGTCGAGGCTGTAACAATGTTACTGTGTGTGCAGAATACATTTTGCCAAATACTAATTTGTTTGGCTCTGTCAGTTGTTTGGTCAAATGTCACAGAGAAACTTCTGAGTAACCGTATAGTAATCATCCCCTCCCATCATTATTTACTACTAGGTTCTACTTTATTCATTTTTGCAGGACAAATAACCTCAGTAATCCTATTTGTTTGTTTACTTGTCTTAAACTGGACTCCAAAAAGGGTACCTGGCACCCTACATGTGCCAATATTTTTAAATAAATTACTAGAAAGAAAATTTATCTAATAATCCTGTTATAAACCTATTATGGTCAATTATTTACTTTCTCTACTAAAATTAATTGAGATATCCATAAAAATAACATATCTTGGTAATAAGAACAAAATAGGATCCCCTATCTTGAATAGCTACAATAACTGACCATAAAGAGTATAGGGAAAACTCTAAAGCCTACCTACATGGCCCAACTTTTTGCTCATTTTTTATCTATTCTTAGGTATTTCTTATTTGTTCTTTCTCTCTTTTTATATTGACTGGCATCTATGCTCTGCTTAGTGTTAATGTTTAAGTATATGGAGTAATTTTAATAATTCTGTAATAGGTCATGCATCTGAAAATTTTAAAAAATATTTTCTAAGTTCTTTAATAAAAACAAGAATAGAAAAAATAAGAAATTTAATTTAGAAAATAATTTTTTAAATGTGCTCTTTAAAACAAAGAACTAGTTCCATAGACCTTCTCTTGAGGGATCTACTAAATTATTCACTAAACTATCAGTGATTGAACAATTACAAATAAGTAGACACTATTTTAAAAGTAGGATATGCTGATCAAAATAGGCATACCTACTTTCCTTCAATTCATAGTCACGTAGAAATTTTGGCAATGAATTTTAAAAAATAATATTTCTTTAGTTAAATAAAAACTCAGCAAATTCATTGAAAATATATTTTGCTTTTCCAGATAACAAATTCCACTTTAATTATGCTGTCAGATTTTCTGCAACATGTAGTTTATTATGAAAAAGATTATGCTACGTAGCATAGAAGAATTCATGTATCTCTGTCTGTCTCATTCTCTTTCTTTGACCATCTCCTGAATGCAGCATATGTCAGACAAAATTTAATATAGATAACTTGTAAAAGTCAATGTCTATTCTTAAATATCACTCAGTATTCAAATTCACTAGCAAATTATCTAAACCTCTTTATGAATTACTCTGGATCAGCCTCTTGTTCCCTCATGGTACACACAAAAAAATATAGTAAGGGTTTGGTTTGAAAGTTATGTAAGTTAATCTGCCTGTCTTTCACTGTGAGCTACAGGAAAGAGAACATTTAGAAGTGACACCCTATGTTGGGCTTTGTGGTACACACCTGTAATTCCAGCACTATGGGAGGCTGAGGCCGGAGGATTCCAAGTTGGAGCTCAGCCAGGGCAACTTAGTAGTTTAGTGAGAACTTGTCTCAGCATTTTAAAAGGATGGGGATATAACTCAGTACAAAGGCCTTAGGTTTAATTTCTTGTGCCACACATACACAAAAAGTAACACATCTAAAAATTCTGCTAAAGTAAGCAGCAGAGTCTCAGAAACCATATTCTTGCCTTCATTTCAGGTATTATATTAGAAAAGTATCTGATCACAACTCTAGTACAGCTGTCCTCCAAACACATGTAGCCAAAATCATATAAATAGCACACAAAATTTTCTAAATATTATAAATGAAACAAAAGGGGTTGTGCCAAGACCAGCCTGGGTGTATTTCACAATAGAAATATTCGGAAAAACATCTGTTAACAAAATTGTTTTTATTTTCATGAAAATAGATAAACTGAATGATAAATTTTAAACCTCTACCCCCAAATAAATAAGGTGGGGAGATCTGGGCACATGGGTTGTAACAAAAAAAGAAACAAAACATACTTTCAAGGGGAAAAAGATGATTATATTTTTATTTTTCAGGAAAATTCAACTTCACGCAGTCACATTTCATATTTTTAGAAAATGAAAAAGTCTATCTACCCTAATGAATCCTTTTCAAAAGAGAATTTCAACTAGCTGTTTTTCTTTGGCACTCATGGAGCTGTGATGATATCCAATACCAGTCTTTGCCAAAGTTTTCAGTTCTGCACCTTTTCTTTCAAATTTTACATGATCAAACACTCTCTTCAATAACTGAACAAAGCAAGAAATTTGGTAATTTCTTATCTAACTTTTTTAAATGAATCAAAACTGCTTAGATGTAAATTATTATGCAGAAGGTACCAATTTCTTGTGATGAGTGTGATCATTATATCTAAATTATACCAATAAAATTAATTTAAAAATAAATAAAAATTAAAACAATAATTTGACTAAGTGAGGCAATGATTAGAAATCTACTTTACATGACTAAAAAACCACATTTTGGGGGCAACAACAGGAAGTTCAATACAAATTTCTCAATTCTTTGAACAGACTGTCTCAAAGGGACTCACACCCACTTTGGGGGTAAAAAGTTCTGACAGAGCAGTAGAAACACCCCGGAAAGAATGCGTTCAGGACTCATGCTTGCCTGAAGGCGAGTGGGTCAGTACAGGAGCCTTCGCAGGTTTCCCCAGAGATTCAGACTTCTGTGAGACAGACTTGTTCCCCTCACTACAAGGTCAAGGAAAGCTTACTTCCCACAGGAGATTGGTCACAAATGGCCTTAAAATGCCCTGTCCTGTGGAGGAAGTCCAGTTGTGTCTAGACTAATTTGTAGGAAAGTACAAAAAGTACAAACTCTGCTTGTGAGAGTTAAGAAAAAAATGGATAAAAGTCCAAAGGCAACAGGCTAAATTCCTGTTTGGTTTTTTTTAAAACCATGAAGTCATTTGCCCAGTGGGATATAAAGTTCCATTCAAATGGTGAAAAAAATGCATGAGTATGAAAAAGGAAGAGTTTACAAAGAAATGAAATAACATGTGCATGTGATTGTAGAACAGGTAAAAGAAATACAAGGTTCATCTTTAAAACAGTGATTATTTTCGAGTGATAACATTGCTTTTTATGTTGTTTTTCAAATTTCTCTATTTTAAGCATGAATAATTTGCAGAACAAAATAGTTTCAAAGATGAATGGCAAACATGATTAGAAATTCCAGTATCTCATTGGTGGACTGTATTATAATAAGTCTCTGTAATATAAAAAGTCTCTGTAAAAGACTGTAATATAAAAAGTCTCTGATTTTGAGAAATTCTGCAAATATTTCTTAAAGTATTTTAGACCACATGGACCTAAATTTTCAAATGAGACATGTGACACTGAATCTAGAATTCAGGGTAAGAAAAATGTATAATGGAAAGGACAGACACTCACAAGGGTGAATATTCTTTAAAATATATATCGAGGAGCCCTCAAGGGTTATGTGTAACCAGGAGGTCCCATATGGAGTCCTACATAGGATTTCTCTGCTTCTAGGGATTGCATCCTGTCTTTGCATTAATCACTGTCTACAATGAAGCAGCTATGGCTGATTAATGATGTATCCTCCCGGAGAACTGTGCCCCTCTGAGCACTGACCTCATCATCCATCACTTTTTGATCAGTGTATGTGCAGTCCTGAGGAATTTCCAGGTTCTTCTCCAGACTTTTCAGTAGACAATTATGCTCAGCTATATATATTAGGCTTTGGTTCAATATTTTCATGCTTATCTGACTTTTTTCATCTCTGTTTGGGTAAGTAACATTTTAAGAAATGAATCTACATATTCCACCACCATAGGAATCCCAGGACTCCTAAATCACTCTTATTAGTCAGATGTTCACAACTGTACACATCTGAGCTCTCATGACTCTGCATCTCCTGTTTGAACACACAGACCTTTGGCCTCTGGAGCTTAGATGTTTCCCGATAAAATGCTACCACGTACTGGGTTTTTTTTTTCTGTGACATTTCTTTTACCCCTTTCACTATACTCTCAACAATCAAAGTTTTCCCCAGAGGAACTATTTTCCCCTTGTTAACATGATGCTCATAATCAGCCTCCGTAACACTTGGCTTAGACAGAAAGGCAGCTGTTCAAGCTCTTCTTACTTCTTGAAGTGGGTGCAACAGATGCTCTGAGTTTGATTGTTAAGGGCTCTCAGATGCAGCAGTCTCAGCTTACTCTTAAATCTTCCCACAGCGCTATCCAATACCCCTCAATGTAACATCAGTAATCACTAATTCTTTGACTTTTTAGCTTATCTCTTAAGTGTGCACAAAAGACAATCTAAATGTGAATAGATGAACATGCTTATATTCATAATTTGGTGTTCTCACCTCCAACTAACATTATCCTAAAATCAAAGAGAATTGCCAAAACTAACAAGAGCCCCATGGACCTGTCCAGGAAATTACTACCTCTCCTGGAGGTGAGGAAAGTGGCTCACAGCCAACGACTGATTGATATAGGCCAGACAAATCAGCCCGCTTCTCTCAGGTATGACAGTTCAGGGCCACAGCAGATCCCCCAGGAGGCCGACTCTGACAATATTCCGGCAGAACCGCATCCTTGCTTATCTTACTCACTGTCCAATTCATGCTCCCCTCACTTTCTTAGCTCCTCAAAAACACACTCCTTTCAGAATTTACAGAAATATCGCATGTCAGCCTGTGCTACTAGGGGATTTGATCTAATACACCCCTCCACAATCCTGATTAGTCTCCAGGGTCATCAGTCTGAATTACTCAGTAGCCTTCGATGTAACAGCCTTTTATCAATGCTCAACACTTACTCTTTTTGATATTTTAGTTTATCTCCTAACTGTGCACAGAAGTCAAGTCTAATTCTGAGAAGAGGAGCTCACTTGTATTTGTTATAAATGTTCTCACTTCCAATTAGCATGGCCCTTCACTCAAGAAGAATCCATGAATATGTTGCAAATAATGGGGTAAAGTGCTTATGGAGACCCATATACTGTTAATAGGTTTTTAATCAAGGTAACAGATGGTGAAATAAAATACTGTACATTCTATCTTCCTAGTTTGACAACTATAGCACCATTAATATCTGGATTTTAAAAGGGAAAGTGAGATTCTGAGGGGCTTTTTTTGAAATGCATGTTTATGTAGGGGTCATAGTGTGACTTTCTAATGCACAAGTTCAAAGGCAGAGCCCCTCTTCTCCGCAGAATGAATAAACATAGGGCATCTAAAACTGTAATTTTACAGTTTAAATTGCTGATCGCCTAACCAACTTGAAATATGGCTCCAAAAGTCCTGAAGTTGTGTAAAGAGAATTAGTTACTAAGAAATTTTACACCTCTTATACTGTTTCTATCTTGGCTTGTCACCTCTCCTAAGGAGGAAACAACAAATCAAGCAGATAGAATATGTGTTTAAGGAGATAGGAAAGTATAAAAAGAATATTGAATACAAACAATTTACAAACTTTAAATCTTTGCAAGAATATCTGTAAACTGCACTGAAGAATGATGATATTCGAGGCCCTGAAGTGCAAAAAGAAGACCTTTGAAATCATTCAGTGAAGGAAGATGAACCTTTAACCAGGCAGCAAGGAAAGATGAGGAGGCTCCAGGGAGAGAATTACACATAGAAAGTAAGGAAGAGATATCAAAATAGCCAAGTCCCACAAGAAATAAAATTGGTATTTCAATCCAGTCCCAAGGTCATTCCATGGAGCATGCTGTGATGCTGTGAAGTGACCCAAGACAACATATAAGCCTTTTGAGGGCTGACTGAGAGCAAGAGTTCACACATGGGTCACACATACTGTATTCGGGATGATTATGTGAAGTTATACAATCTACCTAGACTAACAGACTCTGAACCTGCCTCTCATTTTAAATGAGACCTATTTATGCCATTACAGATTATGATCAGTTATGTTTATCCATTCTTGAGATGGTTCAGGTGGATTGTTAACTTTTTGGCTTGGGGTTTGGCCTCAGGATTAGTAAAGCACACTTCTAAGTGTATAGGTGTGGCACTGATGTATGACTTGGGTGCCATTTCTGATATTTTGTCCCTTCCACTCTGGTATTGTTCCCCTATCCTCCTTCCCTGCTGCCTTGAACTAAGCAGTTTTACTTGGCCACATTTTTAAACCATGATGTTCTTGCTTTGAAAATGAACTGAATCCCGTGAAACTATAAGCTGCATGAAACCTCGCCTCCTTTTAGCTGTAGGTATCAGTATTGTCTTTCAGCAAGAGAAAAGCTGATTAATATAATCTCCCTTCCAAATTTGCAATTAACTGCAAACAATATCTAGAACTTCCTGTAGAACACATCTGGTGTATATTTACTACTAGGGCAGTGAGGTTTATTAAGTCTTTGCTGGTGCATTTGTTTGGTGAAATACTTACAATATCTTTTGTTTCTTAATGAATTTGTTAACTTTTTGAAGTTTGCCAGCCAACTTCTGAGCTTCTTCATCAGCTTTGGGAGGCCTTTTCTTCTTTTGCTTCTCCTTTAAGAAAATGTGTACATGCCTAGCACATTTTTCTACATAATTTACATTGAATCTGGAAATAAATGAAAAGAATGTTTGCCTGGAAAAGAATGTCATAAATAAATTTCAACTCCTATTTCTATATATGGCTACTATTCTGGTAAACCTGTTGTGTTTCTTAAAGTCCATCTTTATGTTTATTCTGAAATACACATTCAATGTTATGGATGTACAGACACCTTATTCTCTATGTACCTGAGAAATAAGGTTTGGTCATTCCTGTCATTACCCCTCAGACATTGCAGTAACAGCTCATGTGAATTCTTTTCATAAGAGTAGTCAGACATTCATTCTACAGACAAGAGAACAGTGGATTTTCTCCATTTATATACAGAAGAAATAGCTATCTCACTCTTATGCTAACCTTTCCTGAAAAAGGAGAGAAACAATTTTTAATAAATGAAAAATCTTTTTCTTTTGGCAGTATGGAAAGGATTACAGATTCTCAATCCTAATCTTTATAAAAGAATATGTCTTTCTAGAAGCTAGATAAATCCAAACTGCTATGGTCTTCATGAACCAGAAATGCATCCAAGATCTACACGTTATTCCTTTTAAAATGTAAGTACCAAGCAGTGTGGATCAGAGTGGTGCGGCTGCAGGCGGGTCCCAGCCAGGGCTCTGCCCAGACTCCAGAGGCTCAGGCACATAGCACAAGCCAAAGATCCATCCAGAAAAGAGCTGAACAGGCCACAAGCTTCAGCCAGAGGCCTGCCCCATAGCATCCATATGTGCACACAGATAGCAGGGAGCAGCAGTATGGACCCGAGCAGCACAGCTGCAGGGAGGTCCCAGCCAGGGCTTCACCCTAATCTGAGAAAATTAGGTACACAGGCCCAAGCCAAGGGCCCACCTGGAAAAGAACTGCACAGGTACACAAGCAACAGCCAGAGGTTCACCGCGATACCACTGGTGAATGTGTGAGACACTAGCCAGAAGCTTGCTCACACAACAGGAACTGGGGTGCACAGCCCCCAGCCAAAGGTCCTCCCAAACAATAGGTACATAGGGCCCTAGCCAGAGGCACACTGAGATAACATACCAAGTGTACATGGGGCCCAGCCAGAAGCCCATCCAGACAACAGGTCAGCTCAGGGATTCAGAAGGCCACCATTCTGAACCCAGGAATTGGTGTACTGGTGAACAGCAGAGAAAAGGCCACTCAGTGGCTTACTGAGAATTGAAGACCACTGGGTGAGCAAAAAGTTGCCTCAACAAAGGCACAGCAGGCTGCATCTGTTGAAATGAGAAGACACATAAACAAGTCTCAAAACCAGACTTCAGGATCACCTAAGGCAACCCCAAAGGGAAATGAGATGGAACAATCTGATACTCAACCACCTGGACCCCTGAACTGGCAACAAAAGGGAAGTGGAAAAAATGAAATCAGAAATAATTTTTCAGATAAGAGTAGAGATTGTGCCCATAGTGCAAGGCATGATTAATATATCTAGAGAGGACACAGATAAAAAAAGAGAGGAGCTGAGGAACATGATGGAATCCCAACATAGGAAACAAATGGAATCCAAAAAACAGATACAAACAGATTTCCAAGAGATTAAAAACTCCATTGAAAGTTTATGCAGAAGAATGAGCCAATGTGAGGACAGAATTTCAGATACAGAAGATAAGATTGCAATTAGTGACCAGGAAAAGAAAAATTGCTTTAAAATAGTAAGAGACCATGAGAAATCAGTCTAGTAGGTGCTAGATAATGCAAAGAAGAGTAACATAAGATTGATCAAAGTCCATGAAGAAACAGGAGAGAGTGCAGATGACATAAAAAAACTGTTCACAGAAGAGATGACAGAAAACTTCCCAAGGAGGGGAAAAGAACTTGACATACAGATAAGTGAGGCATATAGGACTCCAACTAGCCATGATTAAAAAATCTACACATAGGCATATAATAGTTAAGATTCCAGAAACCTAACAGAAGAACAAAATTCTACAAGCAGTAAGAAAAAAGAAACAAAACACATACAAAGGAAATCCCATCAGGATCACAGGAGACTTCTCAGCACAAACCCTTCAGGCAAGAAGAGCTTGTAGTGACATATTTCAAGACTTAAATGAAAACAACCTCCAACCCAGATTGATGTATCCTGAAAAACTGTCTTTCAAATTGATGGAGAAATAAGATACTTTGATGACAAAGAACACCTTAGGAACTTCATGAATACCAAACCAGCATTCCAAAAAATTTTGGACAATATCCTAGGAAAAGACAATAAGGATCACAACTCCAGGAAGCCCAGCAGACTGAATCCACCAGGCACAACAAGAAATTAAAGTAAAGGGGGAGAATCAAACAAAAAGAAAATGTCATGACAATGATAAGTTAATATGTATCAGCTATAACCATCAATGTTAATGGTCTCCATTCACCAATCAAAATAAATAGTCTGGGAGAGTAGGTCAAGAAGCAAGATCCAACAATATGCTGCATACAAGAAACACACTTAATTCAAAAGGAAACTCATCGTCTGAAAGTTAAAGGGGGTAAAACAATACTCCATGCGACAGGAACCAGAAAAAAAGCAGGAGTAGCTATCCTCTTTGCAGATCAAGTAGGTTTCAAACTAACACTGATTAAGTGAGATGAAGAAGGACACTACATCCTTGTAAAGGGAACACTCCCAGAGCAAGAGATGACAATCACAAATATATATGCATCAAACACTAGTGTGCCCAACTATATAAAACAATATTAATGGACATGAAAAATCAAATACACACCAATACAATAGTAGTGGGGGACCTCAATATCCCACTGTCACAAATCAATAGATCAACTAGACAAAAATAAAAAATGAAATACTAAAACTCCATCAAACTCTTGAACAAAAGGATATATAACAGGTGTTTTCAGAGTGTTCCTCCCCACAAAAATGAGAATACACATTCTGTTTGGCTACACATGAGTTATTCTCCAAAATACACCTCATAGAGGTTGGGGATTTAGCTCAGTGGTGCAAATGAACTAAAGTTGTCCCTTGTGTATTATCAGACCATAGTACAATGAAATTGGATATTGTTAGCAAAAGAAAACACAAGAATATCATAAACTCATGGAAATTGAACAACACACTTCTGAATAACCAATGGGTCACAGAGGAAATTAAAGAACAAATCACACAGTTCCTTCAATTAAATGATAATGATAGTACAACATATCAGAATCTATGGGACAGTATGAAAGCAGTCTTATGAGGGAAATTCATAGCAGTGAATGCTCATATTAGGAAAAACTGGGTGAGCTCAATTAAGCAACCTGATGCTGAACCTCAGGCTTCCAGAAAAAGATGAGCAGGACAAACCCAAAGCTCATACAAGGGAGGAAATTATAAAGATCAGAGCAGAAATCAATGCAATGGAGACTAAGAGAACAACACAAAAGAATCAATGAAGCAAAGCATTGGTTCTTTGAAAGAATAAACAAAAGTGACAAACCCTTAGCCAACTTTATCAAAAAAGGAAAGAAAAGGCCCAAATCCATGCAATTAGGAAGGAAAAGCATAAAATTACAATGGACTCAGCAGAAATCCAGAGGATCATCAATACCTACTTTGAGAACTTATGAACCAATAAGATGGAAAATGCAGAAGAAATGGACAGATTCCTAGATACATGTGGATTACCAAGTAGAACGAAGAAGACCTAAAATTCTAAACAACCGAATATCAAGCAATGAAATTGAAAATGTAATTAAAAACTTACAAACTAAGAAAAGCCTGGGCCCTGATGGCTTCACTGCTGAATTCTACAAGACATTTAGAGAGGAACTACCACCACTACTGTTTAAACTCTTCAATGAAATTGAAAGAGAAGCAATACTCCCGAATTCATTCCTGAAAGCAAGCATCACCTTGATCCCCAATCAGGGAAAGACCCAACCAAAAATGAGAACTGCAGGCCAATCTCACTCATAAACATAGATGGAAAAATCCTTAATAAGATACTGGCAAGTAGAAAAATAGAAGATCACCAAGAAGATCATACACCTTGATCAAGTGGGATTCGTCCCAGGGATGCAGAGATGGTTCAACATAAGCAAATCAATAAATGTAATACACTATATTAATAGAGCCTAGAACCTAAACCATATGATCATCTCAATAGATGCAGAAAAAGCATTCAACAAAATCCAACACCCATTTATGATAAAAATCCCACAAAAAATTGGAATAGATGGTCTCTACCTCAATCTGATAAAAGCCATCTATGAAAAACCAACAGCTAATATCATACTAAATGGTCAAAAACTGAAATTCTTCACACTAAAATCAGGAAGAAGACAAGGATGTCCACTATCTCCACTCCTGTTCAATATAGTTTTGGAAACATTAGCCATAGCAATTAGACAAGAGAAAGAAATAAAAGGAATAAATTTAGGAAATTAAATCAAATTATCATTATTTGCAGATGACATGATACTCTATATAGAAGACCCCAAGAACTCCACCAAAAGTCTTCTAGACTAAATAACCAAATTCAGTAGAGTAGCTGGATACAAGGTCAGCACACAAAAATCAATAGCTTTCCTGTACAAGAACAAACAGACTCAATGAAAGAGAAATAGGGTAAAAATTCCTTTCATAATAGCATCCAAAAAACTGAAATACCTAGGAATCAACCCAACAGAAGAAATCAAAGACCTCTTCTATGAAAACTATAGCACTCTGAAAAAAGACGTGGAAGATGATATCAGAAAATGCAAAGACATCCTTTGCTCCTGGGTAGGAAGAATCAACAGAGTGAAAATGGCCATAGTTCCAAAACTGCTATATAGATTCAATGGAGTTCCCATTGAAATTCTAACAGCATACTTCACAGAGCTTGAAAAAACAATCTAAAAATTCATTTGGAACAAGAAGAGACCTAGAATAGCAAAAGCAATTCTAGGCAACAAAGACAAGGTATGGGGTATCATAATTCCCAACTTTAAACTACTACAAAGCTACTGTGTTAAAAACTGCATGGTAATGGCAAAGAAACAGACTGGAGGATCAGTGGAATTGATTAGAAGATGCAGAAACAACTTCAGACTCACTCTGCCACCTCATATTTGACAAAGGAGCCAAACACCCTCACTGGAGGAAAGATAGTCTCTTTAATAAATGGTACTGGAAAAATTTGGTTTCAAATTGCCAAAGATTAAAACTAGACCTGTGTCTCTCACCATGCACTAAACTAAAATCAAAATGGATGAAAGATCTAAACATTAAAACAGAAACACTGAACTGGGTGGAAGAGAGGTTAGGTAGAACTCTTGAAGGCCTTGGTGTAGGAAAAGGTTTTATGAACAAAATCTCAGTTTCCGGAGAAGTAGCACAAAAAATCAACAAGTGGGATCTCTTCTTATTAGAAAGTTTCTGCACAGCAAGAGAAACCACCAACAATGTGAAGAGACAACCCACAATGTGGGAACATATATTCACCTGCTGTTCCTCTGACAAAGGTCTACTACCTAGAATCTATAAAGAACTTAAAAAAATCAGACCTCCCAAACTTAAAGACCAAAACAAAAACTGGGCATCTGAAATTAACAGACATTTATCACACAAAGAAGTGGAAATAGTAAATAAACATATGAAAAAGTGCTCAACATCACTGGTCATTCAAGAGATGCAAGTGAAAGCAACATTGAGATTCTACCTCACCCCAGAAAGAATGGCTGCTATCATGAAATCAACCAATAACAAATGCCGGCGGGGCTGTGAGGAAAGAGGAACACTCCTTCACTGCTGGTGGGAGTGTAGACTGGTGCAACCACTGTGGAAATCAGTATGGAGATACCTCAAAGAACTAGGATTGGAATTTTCATTTGACCCAGCGATCTCCTGCTGGGGATCTTCCCCAAAGAATTATAAGGATCATACCATAATGATATATGTGTAACTGTGTTCACAGCAGCACAATTTGTAATAACTAAAACTTGGAAGCAGCCCAGTTGCCCAACTGGAGAGTAGATAAAGAAAATGTGTGTGTGTGTTTTTTTTTTAAATAAAACAGAGTACTACTCAGCCATTAAAAAAATGAGAAATTAGAGACATTTATAGCTAAATGTATGCCCATTGAGACCAGACTCTTAAGTGAAATAAATAGGACACACATGTGTAAATACTGAATAGTTTCTGTACTGTGAGAAACTGAAAGTGTAAATAAGGTCTAGAAGGTATAATAGATAACGCAAAATAGGAAGAAAAGGGGCAAAGTGGCAGGGGAAGTGGATGGGTAGGGGAAAGGAAAGAAGGGAATGGAATTAATATGAGGAAATGAAAAAATGGAAACAAAGTCTTTGTAAATAGGGAGGGATGGAGGGATTAAAGAGAGGGCAGGGGAATGGGGAAAAATAAGAACCAAGATGGATTATGTAAAGGTGCAAATTTCCAAAGATGAATGTCATTATATTGTATACCTAAAATGTACCAATAAAATTAATTTAAAAATAAATTAAATGTAAATACATAGGAATATAGTGGTCAATGTTTCTTGACACCTTGATACTTAACATATGTGCCTAGTCCAGGTTGTAACTATTAGGACCTCTCAGATCTGAACATTTATTTAAACAAAGGGCTACAAATCAGATTCTCCCAATCTATGTTGTGTAAAGTATTTTGGGAAGAAGTAAAGCAAGCATTCCTTATATTTATCTCATATCCATATCACTTTGTCAGGAATCTAGGGCTTTTTTACAGAGGCCCTGAAAAAATTCATGGCAGGGTTTTCTTTTTTCTGTTTTACAATATAATTTGTTGGCAAAATCTTCAAAGGCTTTTTAAGAGCTTTCTATTAAAAGAAAATGTGGTTGGCTAGTGAAACGTAAATAAATTGTCATACTGTTGAAGTAAGAATCAAGAAAGTGATAGTGTTGCTATGTAGCAAAATATTTCATATGATAGACAACAAAGCATAGCAATAAGCATTTATATTATACTCTTGTCATGTGCTATGCTAGGTGGCTTAAATATGTTCACTCATTTGACACAGATAAAAACCCCCTGAGGAACATGCTATTATTATCCCTATATAGCAAATGAAAATAACAAAGAGACATAAAGAGCTTAAGTGACTTCTCAAAAACTGCACAGGTGCTGTGTGATAGAGTCTGGCATCCTAATCCATGTTTTTAAGTGTAACAAGCAATTGCTTCTCTTTTTACATTAATGCAAGTAACTGGGGTCTAAGTACATTTTATGTAGTTAAACTGGGTTGTTCTCATGATAGTGGATCATTTTAATAAATCTAGCACACTTGGAAATAATTTTAACTCAATTTCTCTAATAACCCATATAGAATGAATGTGATCTAGAGATCGGACTTGAGACTAACTCAAACTATGTAAGTCCCAAAATTTTGATAGTTTATTTTATAGAGAACCCAAGAGTCTATAAAAATATACCAAGGTAGAATTAAATTTTTGATAACTTCATGAATATTTTTCTTCTTGAATATTTTAAGTATATACTAGAGTTCAGAGCATGCCACCCACACTTTACCTTCCTGGTATATTAAATATTTTCAGTTAAAAGTGCTTTTCAAAAAACAGCAGGTACAAGATGTTTTTTTCCCTAGAAGTGGGAGATTAGAAGCCCTTGTGAAAGATGTTCTCCTTTTACTAGAAGAAGAAAAACATTCTTTGTATCAAGGTTGACAAGTGTGGCCAAGGAAAACTACACACACCTTGTTAAACTGAAATTTATCATCTGAATTATAATCTCAAAAAAATTAACCACCCTAGCCCTGGTTCATTTGCTATGTCACATTTTCCCAAATTATGACTGTCCAACTGAAAATTAAGTGTTCAACTATGTTTGCTTGGGTTTTCATTTCCTTATGAAAACCCCTGTGCAACATTCAATTTATTTTAATTTGCATGCTTTTCTTTTGTTGCCCTTCCTAGCATAAGTTCAATTCTCAGACCCAATAGAAAAATGCTGAAGGACTATAGGTAAAATTTCACTTCTCGTATATATGTATAAGCATACAAATAATGAACGATTAATTTCTAATTTCTTTCTTTAATTAGACTTTTGGAAATATCCCAGAGGTACAGAATGACTCTTTTTCTAACATCCTAGCCATTCCTGAACGTGAAGTGGATGAGTTACATGAATATTTCATGGTCCAGAAGTGTATTTTCCTTTTCTCAATAATAAACATAAAAGGAACAATATTATAACCATCCCCAAATTTCAAAATATAATTTTTCATTCGATTATCATCATTATTTTAAATATATATCATCCATGAGAATTCATGGATGTCTATTTACATGTGAACATGTACCATTAAACTTCACCACATGAGCAAGATTCTGTGGCTTTATGTGAAGATTCATGGCTTAAGGATAATTTAGAATTATGTAAAGTATATAAGAGTATTCCCTTCTGAACTCAAACTCTATACATTGTCAAGGTTAATCCAGCATATAGCATATTATCCATTAAATAAATTATATTTTATTGTCACTTTATCATAACTGGGGTAATTGAACTACTGGGATAATTAACTAAATTTAATTTTAAGTTATTCTGTACTCTAACATATAAAATTTAGTAAGATTTCAGTGCCTGCAGATCATAATTCTCATCACTATATATTAAAAATACTAAAATTTCCTGCCAGTAAATCTTCTAGCATATCACAAGACAATTTAATTTTATGTGGGATATATATATATGTATATTTTTTTTCACAAAGAAGCTACGTATGTATTAAAATCAAGAAGACCAAAATCATAGTATTAAAGTAATGAGTTTGCAGTGAAAACAAAGTGAAAAATGGACTAACAAAGTAAAGAAGATAATTTCTAATAACAAAACTAAATAAATTTTAAAACAACTGAATGAGAAAGGTGTATTTTTTAGACCAGATATATATTTGACTAACAAGTTAGTTCCTAAAATGGTAATGAATATTATATTACAACAGTAAAGTTTGCATGCCTCTTTTCACCTTAAAAAAGTCTCATATAAATTATGATAAAAACAAATTATATAACTTACATAAAAAATAACGTGGGTAACTTCTCTATTTTCTTTAGTTTTTCTACAAGAAGTGGAAATTTCTCCAACATATTTCCGGAACGAACAACTGAATTGGGGCTAAGAGTCCTTAGTACCATTTTAGCCTGCAGCAGCAGATAAAAAACAATTATAATATGATTGCCTAGCAAGGAAATAAATTCCAACTACTTTCTGAAATATTTTCATAGCTTTCCAATGTATATGTCTATGGTTCTTTAAAATAGTACTATAAATATATATATTTTAAAACATGCTAAAAGTAGCCAAAGGAATTTACAAATAATTCAGCTAGAAAAAAGTGTATGCAATTTAACAAATAATGTTTAAGACAAGTTGAATCAACCTAAGAGAAGGATTGTTCAGTAATTGATACTGATTCCACTACAGTGAGAGGGGAGGGGAAAATGAATGTTTCAAGCCATGTAGGAATGTCACTCCCAAGTGCATTTGTAAAGCTGTCAAGTGAAAAATAAAATTACAAAAAAAATTGTTATGATGTAGATCTACAAGTTTCCCCAAATATCTCATGTGTTCAGAAGTGGGGCTTCTGGTAAGTAACTGGATCATGGGCTCCCTGTGCTGACTGCTGTCAGGAGGCGGAAGAGGCGGGTCACAGGGGGCGGGACTTGGCAGGGAGTACAGTACCAAATCATTGTCCCTAACTCTTCTCTGCTTTCTCACAGCCATGAGGTGTGCACTTCCCTCCACCATGCCACTTTTTCTTAGAGCCAGTGGACCATGTATGGACTGAGACCTCTGTAACTGGGAGCCAAAATAATTCTCTGCTCCTTTAAATTGTAGGTGTCTGGTATTTTGTCTCAGCAAGTAAGAAAGCTATTAAGACATTAATTACCTTATATTTCTGAATAGGAGAACAAATTAAAATACAATGGAAAAATCACATGCGAAAACTAATATATGCCATGCTTAAAAAATCAGAAATCTTAAATTATGGAAGTAAAAATCTACAAATATAAAGATTAGAACTGACTTAAAATTAGTGTACTGATGAGTCTAGCATAAGATTTTAATGAAGTCGGGCCGGGGATTTAGCTCAGTGGTTTCCCCGCCTACTGTGCAAACACAAGGACCCGAGTTCGATCCCTGGTACCAAAAAAAAAAAAAAAAAAAAAAAAAGATTTTTAGCTGAAATGAAAATCATCTTACAAAATGCCAAGACTAGAAAAGAAAAAATAATAAAAATTATTCTTAGCTACTGTGAGTTCCCTCTTTGTGCTGTCAATCCATTACCATTTCACCCTACAGATACAGACCCTCAGCTTCTTTCTGTTATAACACCCATGAGGAACCAATAGCCTCTCATTCACGTTTTAGGAAACACTGAGGATCAAAGAAAAAACAATTTTTCCCTCTTCTTATTCTATCTCAGAATCACTAAATTTCATGTTCAAATTAAAATGCAAAAATTAAAATTGACAATTGAAAAAACCATAATGGTATTAACTGATACAGCTCGAGAAAACAATAAAGACAATATGTGCTTTGCCAAACCACGTGAAAATTACCTGCTCTATATGTCCATTTTTAATCCAGTTTCTTAATTCTGCCTTTAAGCTCTCTTCATATTTTCTGGCATCCGACTTTTTAATGATTAATTTATTCTTAAAATGAATGAAATTTTCTAGATACAGTTTCTGGAAAAAAACCCTCATAAAACTACATCAAATTATGCCTAAAAATCGAAAGGCCTTTCTCATAAACAATAGTTCAAGCTCTTGAGGACAGAGACTGATGAACTTCTTATTATTCTCTACTGCTTCTAATACATAAAACTACGAGGATACATGAATGCTTCAAAGGAAAGAATGGAGGCCAACTAAGTCATAAATAAAAGATGAAACAACAGGGACAGAGAGAAAGGGCAACTGTGATCGCAGGAAGAGCAGGATAGAAATCCAAAGTGTAAGAGGAGTCTAAAATACCACAGTATCCCAGAAGTTGAAAGAAGAAACATTCTCACGAATTAAATAAACAGCATTCAAAACCTCTGAAGATCAATGTATGAGGGCTATCTTATTTTGAAGAGACAATGAATAGCTTCAAAAGGTCAAGTACAAGGGATCAGAAAGGATGAGAGCTCAGAATAGCATTGTTACCATCTGCTAGCATTAATTCTATGAATATTATTTACCTGGGCCTGTGGCCAGGTTTTCCAGGCTTGAAACATGGTGTCATAAAGCTGGATACTTTCTCGAGGCGAAAGCGCCAGATCAGCAGGGAATCCATATCTTTCAATCTATATTTAAAATAAAATTAAACATTTTAATATTCCTTTTTGTCTTACATCTTGTTTTATTTCCTCATAGCCACAAACGGAAACCCAAAGTCAATGAACAGCATTAAAGTGAAATCTTCAAATGTTAGTAGGTATTATATGCTAATAAAATACTATCCATGAGTGTATTTGAATTAATAAATTATAAAATAGTCAAAAGTTCATTTAAAAACTTTGGTTTATTACCTGAGAACTTTTAATTAGGTTAACCTTCTATGGACTATATTTATAGTTCAAGTTAGAGTGTGGGGAAATTGAAAGATTAAAGATTTGCAAATGCTGTAAACAAGAAGACAACAGCGCTGCTCTGAAACTGAGTCTGAAATTGTTTTAATTACAAATGTGACTCTTTATTGTTATGTGTTGCAAGAAGGCTAAAAAGGACAAATTTTCTTTGCTTATATAGGAACTGAGTCAACCTCAAGACAAAGTCTCTCAGACAACCTTAAAGACCCTGCAACAAAAACCTTCTACATGTCACTGATTTAGGTCTGCTATAAGTCTTCTCCTACCATTTTTGTTTGTTTTTGAAAAATTTTTAGTGGAAATAAAAAGTTCCTGTTCTCAAAAAGTTTTATTGAATATTTCTGCTGATATCAACCACTACTGCTACAAATTGCCAGTGAAAACCTGGTTCATTGGCCTGTTAATAAATATTTGCTATAGGCTGAATGATTGTGATCCCTCCAAATTCACATATTGAAATGTACTCCCTAATGTGATGGTTTTGGGAGCTGACAGCTTTTGGAGGCAATCAGGTCATGAAAGAGAAACTATTATAAGTGGTAATAACTTTTTTTTTTATAAAAGAAACCTCAGAGAGCTCCCTTGCCCTTCCTGTCATGTGAAAATACTGTAAAAGTGACCTATCTATAAACCAAAAAGTGGTTCCTCACCAGACCCCCAATCTGGTATAAGCTTAATCTTAAATTTGGCATCCTCCAGAACTGTGAAAAACTGATGGTTTTTAGACGCACCCAGTCTATGTTACTTTTGTTATAGGAGCCTGCTAAGTGGACTAAGATTTTATTTCCATCCAAAAAAAAAAGAGGAAGGAGAAAGTTCTACTAAATAAATAAGATATATTTGAAAATTTCTCATTAGAAAATTTAAATCACAAAAAGCAGCTATAGTATGAAGATTTCTCCAAAATCATTAGACAATAGGTCACTTCATTTATAAATAACTGTTAGAAGTTTATAAAACTCAGTTTTAAGAATTTTTAAATCCTTAGCAAAAAGAATTGCCACTCCAAATATAACTCACCAAGAAAAGTAAAGCAAAATAAAACAAAACAAAAAAATGAAAATATTCTATAGAACAGAAAATAGAGAGTTTAGGTCAGAAAAATAGTGCTTAAATTCCACATCTCAGCTCTAGTTCCATATCCTCAATATAGAAATAGAAATACTTGTACTTCCACCTGATCCACTGTGGTAAGATCAAACAAAATTAAGAGATGATTTATATGTTCTTCAAGCTTTTTGCATGGACTTATTTAGCATCTCACCATTCAAGTAATAAACAGTGGCTACATGGTAAAGACTGCACTGAACAAAAATTTTAAATGAACATAATGTTTCAGATTGCTAGCATTTTATTTACTTATTAATTATTATTTGAGAGTGGTCACTAATACTGCCTAATTAAAAGAAAAGAAAAGAAATCTGAGAATTATCATGAGCTTTAAAATACAAACCTTTGGTTTGATGACTAGAATATCCAATGAGTTTTGAAGTCACCTTCCCAATTACAGAAGTCTGAGTTCCCTAATTTCTAAACTAGAAGAAAATTCTGCATGTGCCATCAATTTGTTGTGAGAATTAAATTAAGTGATGCATATAACAGACTAGTAAAATGCATTTTGCATATTTGTTGTGCCATCTGTCAATGTCACTGATTTATTACCAAGTCACTGATCATAAATTTTTAAAATTGATTAACAACTCTATGGCTAAAAGTTGGAAATTCAATTTTTGTTCTTTACTATACAACAAATAAACTGGCAAAACTTGAGCAGTCTAGCAGCAAATGAAGAAAAATAAAAGGTCATACATAGATACCACCTGTTGTTTACAAACACAATTGTACATCATGAGTCTATTTGCAAACCACATCATCCTAATTTCACAGGTAATGGTTACACTGATCCGGGCTGAGCAGCAAGAGGCAGCAGCTCTGTCTAGGACTTCTTGGAGGTGACAGCTTTCCAGGACTCAGGAACTTTTCCCGTGTGCCATGATAATTGGTGACAAAGGCCAAAAAAGCCACCTCCTAGCCAGAAACAAGCTATGTATGGATTGAGGACAGTCTCTCACTACAGTTAGATTGAGGCCAGCTCACTTGTTCTGCTCCATCCATTCCCTTCAAAAATTATTTTTCTAATATATCTGTGGAGGAAAAATATTAGTTGTGCCATTCTTCTCTTTATGTTGCTAAAATTCATTACATTTTTTCTTGCCACTCAGTTCTTTCATTTAGTCTGAAGTATACAATACAAGCTTAGAAATTATTTACGAAGTTGGAATATCTACATATATTTTTTATAATTGCTATTTTAGGAAATGTTCTAAAAGTTATAACAGAACATTCAAAATATATTGAATAATGCCCAAGATTTTCTATTTATTTACCCTCCATTCCTGCCAAAAAAGTGTAGAAGTCTTAAGCATGCACTTTGCAAAAGTCATATGGGGTCAGATCACACTATAGCAGTTTTATTGCCTTCCACTTAACTCCATTAATAGCTTCTGAGAGTAGGGGAAAGGAACTTAGACCAAAAAGACAATTTCAGCAAGTACTCTGAACCACTACATGAATTACTGTTTAAAGATAACCTGTCTTGAACCATCTTATACAAAACAGATATTTTAAAGTACTATGCTATTTTTTAAATTCCAAGTAACGATGAAAATGTTAGATAATCTCTGGATGAAACAACAGAGGGAAGAAAGAAAGAGGAAAGGAAGGAAGGAAAGAAGGAAGAGAGGGAGAGAAATGGAGAAGATCTTTTATTATTTATGTTTGGGTTATCATCTATATTCTAGGTTAGCAGTGTGAATTAAGTCATAGGAATTTCTCAATATATTAAGTTTTATTTAGAGGTGGGTTGGACCATTGCCACAAAAAATAAAACTCTTCATAAAATGCTATTGGAAAGTTACAGTCATTCAGGTTTGTTCATTTGCTTTAGAAGCCAGTGCAACCTGTATCAAGGGCTATAAGGTGACTCACATTCATCCATATATTTGTTGGACTGATCCTACAGAAAAGTGTGGAGTAAACTATTGGAGATTGCTTTCTGGTCCACCATTTACTTAGTACAGAAACACTGATTTAGTTAAGGTTTCTATGCTTCTCAGTTGCAAAATGAGAATAAAAATAGGACATCTATCATATAACTGTGATGGTTTAAAAAAGTGAAATATGTAAAACTTCTAGAATACATAGCAAGTGCTCAAATTCAGTCGGCTATCATTATTTAAAATATATTTAATGAGGAAATCTTATATACACTGCAGTTTGTTAGGAACTATACATAACATTTTTTTTCAAAGAGTTATTCTTGAAGAATAAAGAACACATGCATGTGAACATCCTCAGCAGCAAGCTGACCTGGATTGGTGTCACATAAAAAACATAGACAAAACTACTGAGAAAAGATCACAGTACATCCAGCTAAGGAAGTCGTGGGATTGTGAAATGGATTCACATGCACATCGTGCAAGATGAACAGCATCTGGAAAGCTGGCATTTGGCATGTGGGGTTAAATATCTGAGGAGCGGGATAAGGCTTCCAGGGAAGGTTTGTGCTGTAGGTGAATGGAAGAGACACTGGGATGTAGTCATAGAAAACCTTGGTTGTCAAGCTACAGAGTTATGCATTTGACCTTGTCAAAGGAGAGCCTTTAAAGACGAAGGAGCTCAGAATTATGTTAATGAGGTTTAATATGATACCAAAATGTAGAATACATTTAAATTCATAAGTTTAAGAAGGAAGACAAGCTACTGTCACTTTCATAGGCAATAGGAATTTAAACTGATCATTCATGCAAATAGAGTAAGTGAAGAGAAATACTCAAGAAAAAGTTAAGATATCCTTCCCCATTCCTTCCTAATATTCCAACTGAAATTTTTTTAGGTTTTTGCCTTCTGGTTCACTACCAAAAAATCATGTTGTGATTGCTGTATAAGGAGAATTGTGGGTGAGACAAGCAAAGCAGCGTGAAGCTCCCCGGCCGTCTCGGGCCCCGCTCACGCCACTGTGAGGTCCCAGGCTCCGCTTGGAGCCCTGTCCCCATCCGACACTCTTCCAGCCTCGACCAGCCTGCATAGTCCGGTGAGACAAGCAGCATGAAACTCCCCTGCTGTCCCGGGCCCCGCCCATGCCACGCTGAGGTCTGCTTAGCTGAGTGGGCTCCTCCAAGGCCTAGTCCCACTCTTTCTTTCCCCCCGTCCCACGCCTCTGGCCTTCTGGCTTGTCTGCTACCTGGTCCCACACTACAGAGGCACAGGGGATTATAAAGACCCTTGTCCTGAGTGCCACAAGATAAAGCAGAAGTTAGTAACAGAAAGAGGCCTTCTCAGGCTCCTCGATGAAAACTGAAGCTCAGTGGAAAAGTCAAGAGAATCTCTACAATAAAGGCACATCAGAACACTGTATTTGGTAAGTTGGAGGGATCATCACCTGGGACCATTACCTCCCATCAAAATCTGCACTATCTTCAGGGGAAGGGCAGCTGGAACCTGCAGTAGAACTTTGCAGAGTTCAACCCTGCAGGAGGATAGGGAGCTCAGTTTGGGACTAGCATCCAGAAATCTGCCTGAATCTCACAAGTCTGCTGCTGGCTTTCTGAGACTCATTGACTCATATATGCACACGGATGCCTATGTTGCCTACTGTGACAGCAGAGACATACCCTGAAGGAGATCCATCATTTTTATTTTTTGCTATTTGCAAAAAAGAAAAAAAATTTTCTCTTATTTTTAATTCTTAATTTTTACTTTTTTCTACTCTTCAAATTTTTACTTTTCTTTCTGTTCTCTTTTATCTTTTCGTTCTCTCTCTCTCTCTCACTCATTCCCTCAGTGGCCCACATTGCTCTTCATCTCCCAATTTGTTCCTTTCTGCACTGAATTTGGATTTCTCCTTTATTTTTCTTTTCTTCTTTTTCCTTCTCTTGATTATCATTAGGTTTAAAGGAAAGTAAATATGGTATCTAGCCTCCCTGTTGCTGTTAGGTGATTCTATTCACATCTTTGTTCTTTTGTTCTGCCTTTTCCTCTTGCCTTTAACAACTTCTTAGAGTTTATATGATCTTCCTGTGTCTTCTGGCCTCACTGCTAATATTTTCTGATCTTTCTACCAGTCCCTGCCACCCCAACTCCTTCTAACTCCCCACCCCAAAGGGGAAAGCTGCTATACTGAAGAGTTTATTCATTGTAGACTTATGTTGGGTTGGTCCTCGGTTTTAATTTAACTCACATGGTTAAATGTGATAGATTAATAACTACCACAAATTGTCATTTTCTAAGCTGCACTTGATGCTATAGTATTGCTGATTGTGTCATTTGGGCTAACATGTTGTGATTGATTTAATTATTTTTCCTTCCTGGTATAAGGAAAATAAAATAGCCTCAGAGTCATTAGAGTCTCAAAACCCAAACACAAGCTATATCTGGAAGACACCTCTGAAAAGCAATCATTCCACAAGGGTTTTAAACACAAGCAACAAAAATACCTACATTAAGCAATTTTGAAATATCAACCCAGGAATTAAACCAAGGACAGTACCAAAAACAAAAATGAGAAGACACTTAAGCAAGGCACAAATGCAGGCGTCCATGCCACAAAAAGGAAATTCTGGGGGGAATGAGGTGGAAAAGTCTGATAAGCAACCACTTGGACACCTTGAACTGATAGCACAGGAAGTAACAAAGTAGATAAATGAGGCTCTAGAAAAATTCAAAACAGAAATAATCTCCCAGATAAATACAGAGATGGTGAGCAGAGTGAAAGACACGATTACAGGCTCTAGAGCAGAAACAGATAAGAAAATAGATAAGATCAGAACCATGCTGGAAGCCATGAATGCCCAGCATAAGAAAGAAATGGAAAACATGATCACCCAACATAAGAAAGAAATGAAATCTGTGAAACAGATTCAAACAGATATTCAGGAGATTAAAAACTAAATTGAAAGCATGCAGAGCAGACTAAGAGAATCTGAAGGCAGAATATCAGGTATAGAAGACAGGATTGTGGTTAAGGACCATGAAAACAGAGATTTTTTAAAGATAGTAAAGGACCATGAGAAGTCAATCCAACAGCTGCTAGATGATACAAAGAAGAATAACATAAGGCTGATAAGAGTCCACAAAAAAACAGGAGAAAGTACAATTGACATAAAATAACTGTTCACAGATGTAATAGTAGAAAACTTCCCAGACAGAGGTAGAAAATTGGACATACAGATAAGTGAGGCATATAGAACTCCAACTAGCTATGACCAAAAAAAATCTACACCTAGACATATAATAGTCAAGATCCCAGAAACCCAACAGAAGAACAAAATTCTGCAAGCAGTTAGAGAAAAGAAACAAATCACCTACAAAGGAAAGTCCATCAGAATCATGGCAGATTTCTCAACACAAACCCTCAAATCAAGGAGAGCCTGGAGTGAAGTATTTCAAGCCCTAAAAGAAAATAACTTCCAACCTAGACTGTTGTATCCAGCAAAATTATCTTTCAAAATCGATGGGCAAATTAGATACTTTCACGATAAACAACACCTGAAAAATTTCGTGAACACCAAACCAGCACTCCAAACAATTTTAAGCAATATCCTAGGAAAAGGCAATGAAGGTCACAACTCCATGAGGCCCAACAGAGAGAAGGCACCAGGCAAGGTAAGACACTAAAGGGAAAGGGCGGGAAATAAGAAAGAAAATAGCCAACAACAGTAAAACATCATGACAAGGATGACTCAATATCTATGAATTTTAACTATCAATGTTAATAGGCTCAATTCACCAATCAAAAGAAATAGACTGAGAGAATGGATTAAGAAGCAAAATCCAGCAATATGCTGTATACAAGAAACACACCTAACTGAAAAGGAAATTCATAGACTGAAAGTAAAAGGATGGAAAACAGTTCTCCATGTGACAGGATCCCAGAAAAAAGCAGCGGTAGAAATCTTATTTGCAGACAAAGTAGATTTCAAACCAAAACTAATTAAGAGAGAAAAAGATGGTCACTACATATTTGTGAAGAGAACAATCCAGGAGGAAGAGATGACGATCCTAAATATATATGCACCAAATACGAATGCCCCCAACTATACAAAACAATTATTGATGTACATGAAAAACCAAATAAGCACTAATACAATTGTAGTGGGGGACCTCAACACCCCTCTATCACAAATAGACAGATCAACTAGAAAAAGAATTAACAATGAAATTCTCGAACTGAACCAAGCTATTGAACAAATGGACTTAATAGATGTTTACAGAGTGTTCCATCCCACAAAATCAGAATATACATTTTTTTCGGCTGCACACGGGTCATTCTCCAAAACAGATCACATGCTAGCTCATAGGACATATCTAAGTAAATGTAAAAGAATTGAAGTTATCCCCTGTATACTATCAGATGATAGTGCAATAAAATTAGAGATCAATAACATAAGAAACCGCAAAACTCCCACAAAAATATGGACATTGAATAACACCCTCCTGAACAACCAATGTGTCACAGAGGAAATTAAAGAAGAAATTAAACAGTTTCTACAAGTAAATGATAACACCAGTACAACATACAGGAATCTGTGGGACACAATGAAAGCAGTTCTGCATGGCAAATTCATAGCAGTGAATGCCCATGTTAGGACAACAGAGAGAACTCAGTTAAATAACTTAATGCAGTACCTCAAGCTCCTAGAAAAAGAAGAACATAACAAACCCAAAGCTCATACAAGAAAGGAAATTATAAAGATCAGAGCAGAAATCAATGCAATGGAGACTAAGAGAATGATACAAAAAATCAATGAATCCAAGAGTTGGGTTTTTGAAAGAATAAATAAATTGATAAACCTTTACCCAACCTTATCAAAAAAAGGAAAGAAAAGGGTCAAATTCTTGCAATTAAGAATGAAAAAGGTGAAGCCACAACAGATCTAGCAGAAATCCAGATGATCATCAATACCTACTTTGAGAACCTGTACTCTAATAAAATGGGAAACACGGAAGAAATGGAAAGAGTCTTAGATACATATGAATTGCCAAAATTAAATGAAGAAGATAAAGAAATTCTAAACACCCCAATAACAATGAGTGAAATTGAAAACGTAATAAAAAATTTACTAACAAAAAAAGCCCAGGCCCTGATCGCTTTACTGCTTAATTCTACAAGACATTTAAAGAACTATCACCATTACTCTTTAAACTCATCAAGGAAAATGAAAGGGAAGCAAGGATTCCAAATTCATTCCTGGAAGCAAGTGCTACTTTGATCCCCAAACCAGGGAAAGACACAACCCAAAAAGAGAACTACAGACCAATCTCCCTAATGAACATAGATGCAAAAATTCTCAACAAGTTACTGGCAAACAGAATACAGAGAGTCATCAAGAAGATCATACACCCTGACCAAGTTGGATTTATCCCAGGGATGCAAGGATGGTTCAACATTCATAAATCAGTAAATGTAATACACTATATTAACAGAGTCAAGGACAAAAACCACATGATCATCTCAATAGATGTGGAAAAAATATTCGACAAAATCCAACACCCATTCATGTTAAAAATGCTACAGAAAATTGGAATAGAAGGTCTTTATCTCAACCTGATTAAGGCTATCTTTGAAAAAACCAATAGCCAACATCATACTAAGTGGTCAAAAACTGAAAACTTTCATGCTAAAATCAGGAAGAAGACAAGGATGCCCACTATCACCACTCCTATTCAATATTGTTCTGGAAACATTAGCCATAGCAATTAGAAAGTAATAAAAGGAATAAAGATAGGAAAGGAAGAAGTGAAACTGTCATTATTTGCTGATGAAATGATACTTTACATAGAAGATCCAAAAAACTCAGTTCAAAGTCTGCTAGACCTAATTGACAGATTCAGTAGAGTAGCTGGATACAAGGTCAACACTCAAAAAAGAATAGCCTTCTTATACACAAATAGCAGACCCATTGAGAGAGAAATTCAGAAAATAATTCCTTTTACAATAGCATCTAAAAAAGTGAAATATCTAGGAATCAACCTAGCAAAGGAAGCAAAAGACCTCTACACTGAAAACTATAGCACTCTGAAGGAGATCAAAGAGGATATAAGAATATGGAAATATATCCCTTGATCCTGTGTGGGAAGAACCAATATAGTGAAAATGGCCATACTTCCAAAACTACTATATAGATTTACTGCAATGCTGATTGAAATTCCAAAAATATACTTCACAGAGCTAGAGAAAAAAATCCAAAAATTCATTTGGAAGCAGAAGTAACCTAGAATAGCAAAAGCAATTCCAGGCAACAGAGACATGGCAGGGAGCATCACAATCCCCAACTTGAAACTATCTACAAAGCTACTGTGGTAAAAACAGCATGGTATTGGCAAAGAAACAGACCCGAAGATCAGTGGAATAGATTGGAAGATGTAGAAACAACTCCAGACATACTCAGCCACCTCATCTTTGATGAAGGAGCTAACCACGCTCATTGGAGGAAAGACAGCCTATTTAATAAATTGTGTTGGAAAAACTGGATTTCAACCTGCCAAAGATTAAAACTAGACCCATACCTATCACCGTGCACTAAACTAAGATCAAAGTGGATTAAAGATCTAAATATTAAGACAGAAACACTAAACTTGCTAGAAGATAAGTTAGGTAGAACTCTTGAAGACACTGGCATAGGAAAAGACTGTATGAACAAATCTTCAATAGCACGGGAGCTAGCACAAAGAATCAACAACTGTGATCTCATTGTATTAAAAAGCTTCTGCACTGCAAGAGAAACTACCAACAGAGCTAAGAGACAAACTACAATGTGGGAAGAAATTTTTAGCAGCTGTACCTCAGACAAATGTCTACTATCGAGAATATATAAAGAATTGAAAAAAATCAGACCCCCCCAAATTAAAAGACCCAATTCCAAAATGGGCATCTGAAATGAACAGACATTTCTCAGACAAAGATGTAAAAGCAGCAAATAAATATATGAAAAAATGTTCAACATCACTGGTCATTCAAGAGATGCAGATGAAAACAACTCTGAGATTCCACCTCACCCCACAAAGAATGGCTGCTATCAAGAAATCAACAAATAACAAATGCTCATGGGGGTGTGGAGAGAAAGGAACCCTTCTCCATTGTTGGTGGGAGTTTAGAATGGTGCAACCACTGTGGAAATCAGTGTGGAGATAGCTCAAAGAACTAGGTCTACACGTCTCATTTGACCCAGCTATTCTCCTACTGGGAATCTTCCCCAAAGAATTAAAAGAATCATACCACAGTGATATATGTGCACCTATGTTTATAGCGGCACCATTTGTAATCACTAAAGCTTGGAAACAGTCCAAGTGCCCATCAACGGGAAACTGGATAAAGAAGATGAGGTTTTTTTTTTTATAAAATGGAGTACTACTCAGCCATAAAGAATGAGAAACTAGAGATATTTATAGCTAAATGGAGGCATATTGAGGCCACACTCTTAAGTGAAATAAATAGGACACACGTGTAAATACCAAATAGTTTCTCTAGTTTGAGAAACTGAAATTGTAAATAAGGATGAAAATGATTAAAATGAATAATTGATAATTTGAAATAGGAAAAGGTAAAAGGGTGCAGGGTGGTGGGAGGAGAAGGGGAAAGGGAAGAAGGGATAGGGAAAATTATGAGAAAGAAAAAAATTGGAATCAAAGTCTGTGTAAATATGGAAGGGTGGAGGGGGTGAAGGGAGCACATGTAATGGGAGAAAAAATAAGAACTAAGATACATCATGTTCAGGTACAAACATCAATGATAAATGTAAATGTATTGTATACCTAAAATGTACCAATAAATATATAAATTTTTAAACAAGGGAGAATTGTTTTTCCTTGTTAAACCTGATTCATGATGATGAGACTCTCATAGGAACAAGAAGTTGTTCAAATGAATTTTTAGGTGTATTGAGAGAAGGGTGCTGACGAGAAAGAATATGTCCAAACACAATGTCCAAGAATAAATAGAACTTTTTTAATTCAGGTTAAAACTCTAGTAGTTTTTAAGCTTTGTAAATCCAAATACCACTGAAGAACCCATGAAACTGGAAAGGACATTCCTGTTATCTGTAAAATCAAGGTGGAAACATCTGTTGTAAGGCATGTATTCTTCAATTCTGGTAGGTATCAAGTGAGCAGTTTTTCAATTAGAATATATTAATTTCTATTACTCAGAACAAATATGGCAGTGTTGTTACTTACATGATCTATGGTCAGTCCAGCACATGGGTGAAAGTGATCAAAACAAATGTCATCATGTTTGACAGAGCATATGTACTTCTCTAAATCATTGTACCTCTCTCCATAGGGCACTAAAAGTGAATGACATAACATTCCTAATTAATGGAAGTGGAAAGACTGGGAAGAATTTTAAAGTCAAAGAAAACATTTATATGAATATATCTAACCTACCAAGCCTAACTTTATAAGATTGCTTTATTTGCAAGTAGTCTTTGGAAAACCTGGCACGACAGCCAGCACTTCTCTTGGAGGTCATCCTCTGTTCTATTATTCTGTCTTCATGTTTCCAGTAATGTTTGACTGATTGCAGCCACCTTAAAAATAAACATATACTATACAGGCAGAAAATGGAAATATTTCCCATTAATTAAATAGTTTCAGGAAAGACAACTCACAATTTCATGTGCCTTAAAAATGTATTTGAGAGACTGAATCACAGCCTAAATTCTGCAAGATGTGGCTCTTGGTTATAACAATTAATCTCTGTACCTTGTTTCCCACATTTTAAAGTAGAAATAATAGTAATAGTGATGGTAGCAATAGTAGTAATAATAGTAGGGATAGTAATAGTAGTAATAGTAGTAGTAACAGAAGCACTGTTTTCTAATAATAGTAATGGAAAAATAGTAAATCGTTAAGACTTGCTGGCATTTAAAATAAACTAATACAGTACATGGAAAGTATTTGGAACAGTAACTGGTACATAGGAAGTATTATAGGGTTCAATGTTATAATTATTGTTATTGTGCAAAAATCAACCTTAATGAGAAACATAATATGCAACTTTCAATTGATTAGCTTTGGTATCTTTCTAGACATATCTACACTTGATCTTAGCCAAAAGGCCGAGAAGCGATCTAGACATCTCTACTAAGTGGGACATACTCCTTAGTGTCTTGGCTGAATGTGTTATTGTATCTATTTATTTTTTGTTTCCTGGTAAAAAAAGGTCATATAGTTATCATTTCTTATTAAGTTTTTTTTTATATTAGCAAGAAATTTCCCACTAAATTGCAGATCTGGCTGCTCTGGGGAGTCATTATTTCTAGAGGGTGCCAGCACCTGCCAGTAAGTGCTAGAAAGCACTGTCTCGAAGATCTAGACATAAACTATTAGTTAACCAGAAAGTTATGAAACTCTTCAAAACCTGTACAGAAAATATAAAATTCAAACTGCTAAGACAGGCAACAATTCATTTCAAACTGGAAGGCAGTCCTACTCTGTCAGATGCTCAGGGTTACTTATGGTAGCCGAAAGAGCCAAAAAGGGACATTGGATAATGACAAGGAGATGCTCCCAGACTTCTGCTCCAATTTCCCCACCAAGACAATGGACCTGTTAAAGAAAAAATGTTCTCAACTGAAAAAGTTGACTTAAAAACAGAAAATGAAAATAAGACATGAAATCCGTATGCATAGAATCTCATTAGCATTAATTAAGTATGCCACGTTTAAATATGTATTAGAAAATCCAGGCAATAGAAAAGCTGGAAACCTCAATTTTCCAAAATCCTCATACATCACCCAAAATAACTCCTCTTGGCTTTACTTCCAAAACTTTCCTTCAAACCTATGGATTTCTCTTCATATCCACTGCCAATGAAGCCCCTACCACAATAGCCTCTTGAAGACTGTCCTTACTTCCTTTCTTGCCAACCTATATCCCTTACATCACTGCTGCATGATGTTTTAATGATAAACTCTATCAAGCCACATCCCTAAATAAATTTCCTTCATATCTTTCCATTTCACATGGAATAAAATGTAAACTTCAGAGTAGAATTTGTGATGCCTGACATAATTTGGCCATCAATGCCAATCTAGATTTATTTTGAGCCAGTCTCCCCCCATGTTTACTATGGTCTGGACATACCAATATTTTCTTTATTCCTTGACCACACCATTCCTACCCGAGAGCGTTCTCATTATTGTTCCTTTCGATTAAAATACTCTTATGAATAAAATTTTAAAACAACAATAAATACTAGTATTGCCTCTTATTGAACCTATAGAATTCATTTGAATGTCACTCCTCATAAAAGAGTTTTTTGGCCACCAATTCCAGAGTTGTTATCCTGTGACCTTGTCATTATTATGGTCATGACAGCCTGCTCTTTCCCTTCACAGTACTTGCTAGTACAGGCTTACAGTCATGTATGTGTTTACATGTTCAGTTTCTCTTTCTCAGTTAAACTGTTACCCTAGACCTAGATATTCCTAGCACTGACACAATGCCTGACACTCTGGAAGCATTCCTTGAATACTTGCTGAATTAGTGAATGAATGTCTTTTGATCAAATAAATTAAATAGACTAGGGGATTAAACAGATTAAATTATGATTCTTGACAATCAACTGAAAAGGATTTAGAGTAAGAACTGCATAAATATATATTTATGTAAGTATTTATGCATACATATGTATCACTTTTTCTCTGCTGTCAGAACAGCCGTCAGTGCTATTCAGCTATCCCTTTACATAAACTTGGTTAAAGTAAGATTCCAGTGTTACAGCACCTCAGAGATTTGACGCTAGACAAGTCAAGGTTCTAAATAGTACATACAAATTTGTTGAATTTTGTTTAACAGGAGTATGCAAACGACTCATGATGCAACATCTACTGATTAACCAAAAATAAATATAATAAATTTATGCCAAACAAATCAAGGCACAGTATGTTTGGCAATTCCAAGTTTATAACAAGGAAAAGGTAAGTTAAATATGGCCTAGTTATCTTTTGCAAATTGAAAATTCCTTAGAACAAAAGAATATATCTGTGTTAGTTACTTTTCTCTCAATGCTGAGACAAAATACCTGACACCCAAAGTTAAAGAAGGAAAGGTTTACTTGACTGACAGCTCATAAAGGTTTCAGTCTATAATCAGCTGGCTCCAAGGTAGGGTGGCTTGCCAGAAGAGAAACAGTTTATTATGGCCAGAAGGTAGCAAAGCAACAAGGGAACTTAACAGTGTCTTCCATTTTTGTTTTTTTTAATCTTACTGGCACTACTTAGAGCGGGTAGCACTCATATCCTTAATCCTAGTGCCTTTGAGGATAGTATTGCATCATGAATCAATTCCAGCATCACACCCTCTAGATCAAACCACCTCTAAAAACACCCCCCCATGACCACATGAGCCTTCGGGGGGATATCTAAACACAAACCATCTTAACAATATCTTTCAAAATGTTTTCCGTCTCCTTGAGTAAATATTCTTAATGATGTTTCTATACAACTTTGCTAAATATCTTCATATGATCCTATCAGTCTATACTGTTTTCATCCCACTCTCTCAGGGAAACTGACCTATAGGTACTACCTCAAAGGGCTGTCATGTTTACTAGTTCCACTGGATCTGGTCAACAGAAAGCCTTGGCAAGGGATCAGAAGAAGAGAAGAGAACGAGGTTGAAGTCATTGTTCCATTGGCTCTATTCCTCCAAGATTACCTTGAACTAGCAGTGCTCCTCAACTAAAGTACTCCTTATAATGTAGCCAACTCAATGTGAATAGTATTTTGAGTTTAAGTAAACTTCGCTGGGCATAATGCCAATTTTGTGTTAAAGCTTCATTGTGGTAGCTGTATAATACCCACATTTATTCTTTATAATATTTTTATAGATAAATTATTGATTTTAATTTTATGTATTTTATTATATTAAACAATAAGTACTTAAAAGGAAAAATATCAAAAAATAAAGTATTGAATTTTTAATATTTTTTGATTGTTTCTAAAAAAGTATCAAAATTTTGAATAGTGAGATTTTTGGTGTACAAAGTCTAAAAAATGACAAAAGAAATAAATTCCTATATGAACTATAATGAAAATACCAATAGAACTCTACAACAAAAATAATCTTTACTTCAATTATCACAGCTAAGGGTAGGCTTTACACATGACAACAGCATGCTCCATTCACACATATTGCTTACACTGACAGCACATGTTTTGCTTTCCTGGCCTTTTTGTAGGACACATTTGACATCTCACTGGGCTTGCTCCTTTTTCAGGAGGTTCTTATTGTGTTATACTATGTATAGTTGACAAGAACATAAAATATGAATAAAATGAAGTATTAAAATCTTAATATTATTGAACATTTAGCATAAGCATCAACATTTTCACATCAGCTGTGTACTTGCTTATAAAAACTAAAAGATAGCATCAGAAATAAAAACCTATGTGAACTATAATGTAAGTACAAACAAAAGTCTACCACAGAAATAACATTTGCTTCAATTGTCACACCCAAGATAATCTTCACACATGACAGACAATTGCATGTTTCAAGCATGTCTCACTTACACTGAGAACATGTGCTTACTTTCCTTTGCTATATGGCAAGCCATTCTTGTCACCTCTCTTGTCTTCCTTTCTTGTCAGCAGCTTAATACTATATTGTACAATGTGCACTTTTCAGAAAAATAAGATATCAATAAAATAAAATATAAAATATGGAATGAGAGCTTAGAATAAATATCAACATTGTCACATCACCTGTGTATCTGCTTAAAAAATCTAAAAGATAATTTGAGAAATAAAAACTTATGTGAACTAAAATGTAAATACAAAAAGTACAAAAAAGTCTACCAAAGAAATAGTCTTTGCTTCAAAAGTCACATCCAATGCAATCTTCACACATGAAAACTGCATGTTCCATGCACAAATATCACTTACGCTGATAGTACATATGTCCTTTTTTGTAGGGCACTGTTGACATCTTTTTGGTTTTCCCGTTGTTATAGTAGGTCTTCGTGATGCTACACTTGCCTGTTCACCTGTCAGCTCACCAGTGTGCTCTACATTTTTTTTGTTTAGTTCCCAGGGGAGGAATATTTTGTTTTTCCTCTGCTGTAAATGATCTCTTATGAGTTCCAGTCCTAATCCTCTAAGAAAATTGGTCTGTGGTATTGTGAACTTGTTATCTTTTTTGTAAACTATCAAACGATTTATGGCACACATTTAGGATAGAGTAAAACACAACTATTGGCCAAGGTTTTGTGTTTCCAGTGACATCATAGTTTCTGCATGACTCATCAGCAACATCTACTCTGCCTTTAGGTTTGTTGTAGAAAGTTACTATATCAGACTTCTGTTTTGTCAAGGTTTCCCTACCAATATTTCCATCATGGTGTAATGTTGACATCAGAGGAACCAGTTTGTTTCTCTTTGCCATATATGTAACCAATGTTATATCTTTCTGAATTCCAAAGATTGTACCATACAATTCTCTGTTTTTAAATTGCAGCATTTCATTTGGAAAATTATATATACATATATATATATATATATATATATATATATATATATATGCCATATTTTGAAAGGATTTTCGGTCATATATTGCCTAACGGTAAAGGACCATGAAATGCTATAAGATGTTCATCAATAATCATGTATTCAAATGGTGTGTAAATTGCTTGACCTTTTGAAAAAAATTCTAAAACAATGAATGGATAGCAGCCAGATTATCAGTTTTCTTTCTTTCTTGGCAGGTGATTTTCTCAATAAACCTTAGGCAATTTTGAAGAAAAGCAAATCTCTTCAGTGTCATTGTTATTTTACACCCCTGATGCCCACACTCATAAGTCTTTTGCATCCATAAGTCTTTTATATTCCTGCAATTACCACAAGAAAGCCCTGTTAAATACAGCAGACCTATGAATGCTGTCATAGTGAAGTATCACAGTGAGGTATCATAAGAAACACATTTTTGAGTATAGCTATCAGTGCATATAGAACATTTTCCTTGTATTTCATCATTTGTGTATTTCACAATATCTCGTGGCATTTAATCGGTTACAATTTCCAACATTGAATGGCAGTGCTGGCATTCTATCCAATAGGTTGCACCCCTGCCCAGTTCCTCACTACATTTTTGGATATAGTTCTAACAGTGGATCTTTCCATTTGATTGCATGAGCATTTTGTACTATTTTGACTAGTCAAATATGTACTAACATTGCTGTTTTCTTTGTCATCTGAATCAGGGAGGACTTCATTCCTTGTGTCTGTATCAGTCAGTTCTTGCTCCATTTCACTGTCACAGGAATTTTGGCTCACATGGCCAACGTCAAGTCCTAAATGCACACCTGTTGCTGCTTTGGAGTTCCTCCACATACCTTGCTGTTTGTCTGCTAAGTGAGTAAATGCACAGATGTGTTCCTGCTTTCCCCATGCCCAGCTACTGTGAGCCACACTCATATTCCATTATGGTACAATACATGTTTACATAATAGATCAATGCTGTGGCTGTATTTTATCCCCTATGATGCTCAGGGAAGAATATGCAAAATGGTTACATGGAGCATTATGTGGGTAAATTTCCCACTTTGACACTTTTGCACACATGCTCACGCCTTGATGTTTGTTGTACCAAGTTGGTGAATGCAAAGATTGCTTCCTGTAACCCTCAAGTGAAGCTACCTAGACACATAGCCAACTATTATTATGCTAAAGGGTAAATTTACAGTAGAAAAGTATGGGATGGATTTTTGTATGCTATGTCTTTAAATAAATACTTTCTCACCTTGTCCCTTTAAGCAGAGGAGCAAGTTAATAGCTCTGGCCTACTGCACAATCTGTATGGGTTTCCTCACACACACTTTTGAAAATTAGCTTTCTTCAGTTGTATTTTCTGTGTGTCATTTGTTTCCTGTTCTGACAATACTATAATAAATAGTTGAAAACCTTGGTAGAACTCAAAATTTTCTGCTTAAAATATAAATATTCAATTTTGAAATCTTTATGCAGGGAAGCTTATGTCATGGGATTTGAATTCTGTTCACCCTGAAACAGTTGTCTCCAATCAAAATTCCCTCTTCACACAGAGCTTTGAAAGTTCCACTAACCTACCGTGTAGAGTCACACAAGGGAAGGGAGGCACTCAGGGAACTTTCCAGAAGAAAGAGCCACACTCCTACCTGATCTAAATTTCAGCAGACAGATTCCCAAAGGACCAAAGTTCTTCCTTATAGTGCTTATGCACACTAGAAAATTAACCCAGAGAAATAAAACCAAACATACCTCATCAAATATAACATATCGAATCCTTTTCACCCATTGTTGACAATGTGGAGCTAACAGCAGAATTTCAAAGCAGGAAGGCACTGTAACAAGTACCTAAAAATAATCATATTGCATCAACTAATATATTGAGCACTCAGTAAGTATGAGAGTAGTTATAAAACTATATATGATAGAGTTATGGGTCCTAGATGTATCTGCTGATAATTAGAATATAATGTTATTTCTGAGAATTAATTACATGAAAATTCTGATATATTAGTCTGAAAGAGATGAAACTTAAATTTTTTAGCTCAAAAGTGCTGAAATATCAAATCTGAAATTTTAATTATCTTATTATAAATATTATATTAAGTGTACAAAATATTTTTTGTGATATTTGCACACATGAGACATACTTTAATCACATCCATCTTCTCCATTACCTTCTTTTTTTTTGGTACCAGGGATTGATCTCAGGACCTTGCGCTTGTGAGGCAGGCAGCAGAATCACTGAGCTAAATCCCTGGCCTATCCATTACCCTCTTTAGTGAGCATTCAGCATTAGAAAATAGAAACTGTTCATTGTCACAGGTTTGAGTTTTTAAAATCTAACCCTACCGTAGAATTTGGGTTGTATTTTGTTTACCAAGAATCAACAAAGGAATCAGGACAAGGCAGAGAACTAGGCCAAACTGCAGACTGGACAGGGCCTCAGCCAATATACCTCAAAGATCTGGATGAATTTTGTCCATCAGGTTTTGTCTATCAAGTCAAAATGGCCCTTCTTTGTACACATGCTTAGCTCAGTCACAGGATATGGATGATACAGGAAACCCAGTGACAACTGGCATCTGTCCTCACCACATTCCTCACACCTGGGCAACAAGTCCTTCCTCAAAAGGCGATATGAGTAGCACATCTCCATGTCTACTACATAGTGTTCTATGATCATGCATTCACTTTTTGTTATTCTGTATTATTGATCTGCTATTTTAATAAGGAGGAAATCTATGATTTAATTTAAAAAGGTATACCATCCTTAATATATGTTTTTATATTATCCTTCAAGAGTGCTTTGCAGAAAACATGATAATGATTAGAAATTTCTGTTGTTAATTTTTGTAACTTGTAGTATTCTTACAATTGTTTTGAATCCATTTATAAACCATGATAATGTAATGAACTGTGGCTGAAATCTGAAATCAAAATATAAAGATCCTTAGAAAAAGATAAATTCTATTTCTTACTCTTCACAATGTAACAAAATTACACTTTTTCTAAAGTCTTTTTTTTTTTAGGTAATGAGGATCAAACTGGGACCTTGCCCAGCAGGAGGCAGAACCACTGAGCTAAATCCCTGGCCCTCTAAAGCCTTTTTGGCTTTCATAAATTCTGGAAAATTATTTTCACAAAGATTTGTGAAGATTTTGAGTTTCTAATCAAAGAGATATATAATTAGTGTTACATAATTTCATATCAAGTTTATTGAAGAACATACCCTACCTGACAGTTGAGTGCATCTTGACCATAGTCCCTTGTAAAAACACCACATACTACTGCACCATTTGGCAGATTTTTAGTATAACGATTTTGAACAGTTGCTGCCACTTGATTAACAAGGGCCTGATGGACAAGGAAAAAGACCATTAGTCACATAATAAAGTATAGATAGGTGAAATGTCAAAGGATAGCAGGAATTGTACAACAGTATGTCCTGCTAGATATACAGAAGCTTAGTAACACTTTCTTCTACCCATCTTTCTAAATACTGTAAAATAAATCATTCCTTTTGAGAAACTGAACTAAAATTATGAATCTCATTAATAAACTTGAACTTAAAATTTTAAAAAAAGAAGAAAAAGGAAAAGTCTTCCCTTGAAATACAAATTTTAAAATGTTGCCTGCATGTAGGAAATAAAATACATGAATAGCATAATATTTGGATGACTAACACTTAGAAAAAAACTGATTTTTACCACAGAATGAAGTTTAAGTGAAAGATACCTAAGATATACTTGTGTCTCTTCTATTTAGGGATATACCCTAGATGCCTGAAGTTGAGTGAATACGTGAATAGGTAGAACACTGCTCAGGATCAAGCAAGTGGCCTTCTCAGTGCAATTTATAAACCTGAATACAACTGTCTCACACTTGATGCCAAAGAAATTGAAAATCCATCTGGATTAAGTTGTAAATTTCATATTGCAACCATAAAGTTATTAGGAGGTGACATTTTCATAAATTTCAACACATAAAAAAATCTCAAATGAAAATATTGGTAATTCTGAATATGTAAATATTTTATTATTATCATCAAAATAACCATAAGAAAATAAAACAAGAAAATGAAAAATGAAAGAATATTTTACCATCATTTAATTCAAAAGATTTAGCAATTTTCTATATGAAGTTTTTGATTTATTAATAATATTTATCCCCCTCCAAAAGAAAAAGTGGGTAGATGCATCCATGAAAACTTTATGAGTAAAGAAATCCAGTCTTCAAATATCATTATCAAAGTGCCTCCAAATCACTAAGCATAGAGATGTTAATCTAAAGATGAAAGACTAATTTTCACTTATGAGTATGCAAAATTCATTAAATGGCAATAGAAATGTTGGCAAAGTTGAGAATGTATACTATGATATAGCAGAGGGAATTACAGTGGATTTAAAATTTAAAAAGAGTAATTTGCCAAAATGTTCTGTGTTCAATTCACCAACTCCATTTTTAATAATCTTAATTTTTATAGACATAGTTTATAAACTTCCTGCAATGGTAACTTATTGTTTTTATAATATGAAAAACAACAAAGCTACAACAAAAATAAAACACTAATTTAAGCTAATAATGTATGTTAATTTGTTGTGCAGGCTGATCAGGAATCATTCAACATTACACATTTTCCAAAAACTAAAGTCAACCTACTCCATTCTAGTTGGAAGTCACCCGAGCTAGATCTACAATCATCCCAATTAAACTTCTGTAGAGGTACTCTAATAAATAAAACATTGTGAACGAGGAAATGAAGACTTTAATTCTGATAAATCAAACTTCCTCCTAGAACACAAAAATCATTGGTTTTTTGTTTTGTGTTTGTTTTTGGTACCAGGGATAGAACTCGGGTCCTTGAGCTTGCGCAGCAGGCGGCGAAACCACTGAGCTAAATTCCTGGCCCAATCATTTTTTTGTTTTGTATTTTTTAAGTTCAAACTCAGCAGAACTAACACAAAGGAAATTTGGTAAAGTAAGCAGGATTGAGAAACAGACCAGTCCTCAGTGCCTAACAGCAGATAGGACATCTTCCATGAGCCCTGCAGAGGAGATACCATGCCCTTAGTTCACTGCCCAAGATTGCAAGACTAGATTTTTAAAAAATAGTTCCAAAGAAGGTGATATTTTAGCCTCTGAAACTGGAATAAAAATTTGCATGTTAAGAAATAAAGTGAACTAGATTTATCCTGTGACCACATGCAGCATTTTTAAAGGAGGTTTAGGAATGAAAGAGCAAATTACATGATCTTGAACGCTACCTTGGTTGGTGCAACATACACAACCACCCCTTCATCGCTCTCCTTCAGCACTTTCTCCATGCAGTAGTAGGAAGCATAGGTTTTGCCTGAGGATGTTGGGGCAACAATCACTGCTGACTCGTAGTTATCCACCACATCAAGGAGTTCTCGCTGCAGGGTTGAGAGTACAATATGTTTCAATAATATAAGCGACACGTTAGCAAATCAAATATATTAAATATTTCCTATATGATTTTATGAGTCTCAAGTGGAATGCTTGAAATTTGTAATTGCACAGAAAAAAATTTAAAATATCTGAAAAACACGTCATTCTCTCAGAGAAATTATCTTCTTTTGAGTATCTGTAAGTTGAGTTTTACTTTTGAAAAATGGAAAGGAAGTCTCAATCAAACATCCTGTTATTGGGAAGATTTCCTTGTAGTTATTTGTCATTTAGTAAGTATAGAATGGCTTTGAGAAACAATACTCTAAGAAGTAGCAATTTCATAATTTGTAATGAGGAAAAAATGGCTGGTTAGGAAAAACATCAAAGATCTTAATTGTGCTACCCATCAGCTACTTTCTGTATAGAATACAAGGTGCCTAATCTGGAGGTCAGGTTGGAGCTTCATTTCCACAGCCTATGTTTTTATTCAGCAACAGGACATCTAGTCAAAAGAACTGTAAGCCTATGATGTACAGAGGGTGGAAAAATACTTTCGAATTCAAACTTGCACCCCTGTTAAGTCTAGGTCCACTCTCAATCACACCTCATAGTGAAGTAAGCATCAGGAGAGTTACAACGTGCATACAGTTAATGGAGAGCATTTGTTTCCCTTATGGCCTGCACTGAAATAAGAAATTAGTCCTCCTACTGATGGAAAGGGAGCATGAAGCTTTTACAGTAGTCAACTATTATTAATAGAAGGAAGACAAAGTCTAGGCTGTGGTTCGAGTATGGTTTTAGTGTTCTCCAAGAATCCTTGTGTTAGAAACTTGCTCCCCAGGGTGTACAGCATTAAGAGAATCTTTACTGAGGGGCAGAGTGGAGTGGGAGGCCCCTAGGCACTGGGAGTGAACTAGGGAAGGTAGTTGCTGTGGGAGTCCGGGTCGTTCTCCAGACAATGTAGTTATAAAAAGCCTGAGCCCAACCTCGCTCAGCTTTCTCTCTACTTATTTGAAGATAGGACATTTTCTCCCACTTCATTCCCACCTTGAGGTCATATTATTCTGCTGTTAAGCCCTCATGGGGGCCAAACTAATGGTTCCACCTGATCTTGGACTTTTAACTTCCAGAACTGTAACCTAACTAAACCTCTTTATAAAGTTAGCATACCTCATGTATTTCATTACAGTAATGAAAAGCTTACATATAGTCTGATTCTAAGTGAAACAGTCTATTAGACTAAACATATGGAAGTATGCTCAATGTCTTCTCAATTTTATATGGCCAATATATGCAAAATTGGATCAATTTCTTCCAATTTTATAACCATGTGTAGCTATTTTATATACATTTATAGAAGAATAGTACTTGCAAAGAATAAATATCTAAACAATTGTCTACATTGTGTAAAGGAACCAAATTTCTCTGCATACATTTATACACTTATATATGAAATCCTACTGACACGGATAAAATCAGGAAGGTGCTCCAAAATGATTCAGCTGGATGACATGAAAAGGATACTTTTATTATGTGAGGAAAAAGTCAATATTTGGTATTTCACATAACTATTCAATATTAAGTCTATTCCAGATATAATATATAAAGTTGAATAATATATTAAGAAATTCCTGCATTCACATATAAACCTGAGGTTTTTTTCATTTGCATCAGCATCATTACCTGCCAAGTATCAGGAATAAAATCCTGGACCCTCGGATCTGGATCTTTTCTTTCCTCTCGTATCAAATGATAGCCCATGTGTTGCAGTTGAAATCGAGCTGGCCCAATGCCAATTAAATACTTATTCTTCTTCTTTATGTCATCTACTACATCCTATATTATTTCAAAGACCATTTTGAAAGTGGTTTAAATGAATATCATTTAAACAATTAAAATATATATTTTTAAGTTTCTTCTATGTAAAAACCATTTTACTACTTTTTCAATTTTGTAAAGACATTACCATTTAAATTATTCTCTTAATGGTAAATAAATTAATAGACATCAAAATTTTTAAATATCCATCATGGGACTTATAGCTATGACCTGATATATTTTAAAAATGGAATTATTACATCATAGTTTTGAGATGTTTTGCTAAAATCAATTATAGGATTAATTCTACGGTCTATACAAATTATCTGACATTTAGACTGTTTGTCCAGGAAAGCATTTATAAATCTCTAATTCTCTACTACTTCAAGATTGGGCGTTTGGATAACTAATAATGATAATATTTTCAGTAAACAAAATATAAAGATATTATTATATTTTTCAAAAAACTCATGTATACCTAATAGTTACACTCTTCAAATATTACCTGGTCAGTATATAAAGACTTTGCCAACTCATCAAATCCTAAATAATTAAGGCATCTGCCTATGAACTGCCGATCTGCATCTTGTAGAAGATCTGAGTATTTATTCATCAAAGGGTGGATCCTTTTCATCATTTGGACAGCTATACTGAAATCTTTTGTGGTCTTGCCTTTGTAAAAAAAAACAAAAAACAATAAAATGGTTATAGAAAACCATCAAATAGTAGATTTTTAATATATAAGATCAATCACCTGGGCTGTTAATCTTAATTAAACTTACTGTCTTACTTGGCATTAACAGAGGTTTTGAAGTAGAGAGGAAAAAATAAAAGTAAAGGTTTATTATTCATGCTTCATCATCTCCATGAATATTTGAGCATAGCTATGCTAATGGTAGACTAAAGAAAAATCTTGTAATTCATGATAGAAATGAGATTGCGTTTTAGAAGTTTATGGAGAATAAGAAGTCATGTCTCCATCTATTATTTTATCTTCTATTGTGTTCAAAGGAAATATGTGTATAACTTTAAATGTCTGATTACAAATTTAGCAATACTTACTGATCCCTGATTTTGATCACAGATATGCATTTGGTGTAATCATTGGAGTCTTTCAATTCAATCCATCTCTTTCAACTGCCAGATGCAGAATTGCACAATCCCTCTCCACTCCTTTAGGGTCATATATATCCTTTATACTCTTCCTTTCTGCTAATGTTTTCATACTTACCATGTCAGCGTTCCTGTGTATCCACTTTTCTTAAACCAGCCTATTTTTTATCTGTTCAACACCTGTTACTGAACACTTAATGAATCCAATAAAAGGCTATCCAAGAAATTTAATAGAAAGTTCTTACCCTCCAAGAGCTCCCCATCCAGTTACAAAGTCAATATACAATAATTTGATTGTTGCACAGTATGTAACAGAAAATACAGGTGTAATGTGAGCCCTATCAAGGAAAGGCCTTATGGAAAGATGCTTCATGAAATGGATTTGGAGAATAGAGTTTAGACAGATAAAAAACAAGGCCATAGACCGCTGTGGCAAATACTACTATGTAGTTCTCTACTCATTATTAATCCTTATAATTCCTTCCATATTGTAAGAAACTTCAATGTATCCAGGTAAAAGCTTACATTTATCAACACCCCTTGTGATTAAATGTATTCTTGTCACCAAATTCTGGCTCATAATATTTAAGAGGAAGTTGCTGATAACAGGAAAACTCCATAAAAGACAGAGATAGTCTAATAGACAGAGAAGAATTTGCCTTCTTCCCTTTCTCCCAACATTTGCTAGAATACAGTCATTTAGGAATGTAAGACAGCCTGAAGAACGGAACACATGCCAAGGATAATGACCAAAACAGAGAAGCTTGGGTCACTGGTGCCACTGTCCAGCTATCAAGCTATACAGATCACAGGTGAGCTTCATTTAAATGAGTAAACTACTATATTCTTTAAGCCACTCTTAATTTCTCTTAGGAGCAGCCAACTGCAAATGTGATTACTCATCTTGATTGGTGAGAACAACATATTCTGTTAAGTCTTATGCCTCTTATTAGGATAAAATACACGATGAAACATGGAATTTGCTAGAACACACATTGAAGGTAAAGAAATAAAATTTAGGGGGAAATTGGATGATGGAGAGAACATGAAAGTAATGTGTTAAAGATTCAAGTGTGGAAATCTCAAAACTGACATCAACCAGGTTTACTCAAACAGACTATCATGTTGGAGGTATTATGAAACACAATCATTTTGTTTCTCTGTCCCTTCTTATTTCACTCTTTCTCTTTTTCATTTCTACTCCCTGCTGTAGAAATTGTATTCCAGAACACATGGACTCCACGGCATGTTTGGGAGAACTCAGCATGGTAGACAAACATCAATTTCCCCAGAAAGAAAATATTTATGCTTTGGAATACAAAAGAGAATGATAGATTCTCCCAGGGTGCCTCACCATCTTTGTTGGCTCCTTTAATCATGCCACTATTTGATATGTAGCTATTTTAAAACTTATCTTTGATTGTATTTATGACTGTGCTCTGTATTTGCTACTGAAATCCTGAAATGTAATTGCTCATTGATAAAATGGAGATAATAACACTTAATAAATCAAATAATGCACATAAATCATCAAACACAAATTTCCAGTTAACAAATGACTACTATTATCATAACATTTCTATAGTTGTCCAGTTCACCAAAATAAGAAAACACAATCATGTACCTTCACCTCGACAGTGTACTTTCCATGCTTTCAAGCAGGCAGTAAGACCGACTATTTCAACTTGAACTTTCACTGAGTTACTTTTACATGATTTCAAAAAGTCTTCCAAGTCCTTTACTCCAGAGTTTAAATTTTTTGTCATTTCTTCTTCAATAGACAATGATAGAGCTTTCCATTTTTGCTCTTCTTTTTGTTCTTCCTTGGCAAGTAACCTCTTCTTATTCTCTCTAGCAATTATTTCAGCTTTGGTCTCCTGCCCAAAAGGAAAGAAACGTATCTTCCAACAAGTTCAAAGTATTCCAAGATGACATTATATGAAACAATATTTTTAAATGCACATTAATAATTTTGACCATCATCTTATTCTGTAATAGGCATTAGACATCAAATGGCTTTTTCTTAAAATTAAGCTTCTGTAAATTAAAAAGTTGTGACAGTTCAGCCCAGTGTAGTGGCCTATGCCTATGCTCATAGTGCTCTGGGATGATTGGGCAGGAGTACTGTACTTTCAAGCCCAGCCTGAACAACTTAATAAGTCACCAAGACCCCATCTCAAAATTTAAAGGAAAAATTTTTAATTTGTAAAAGGCTGTAGATGTAGCAGAGTGTTAAGAACCTGAGTTCAATCCCAAGTAGTATACAATTGAGTATAAAGGCTATCTGTAGACAAGTTTTAAATTTCTAAGTGGTATCAGTTATAAAAACAAACCAAAGAGAATATAAACACCACTAGGCCACTGCTTTTGTCACAGTAGTGCCTGTTACTCTCTGGAATCATTTTCCGTTCTCCATTTCTCCAAAGTCACTTTCCTATTTCTTATTTTGTTAAGATATTTCCATCATGAACCCCCCTGTCTCATTCCTCAGTCATTTGTTCCTCCTCTACCTTGTCATCTACCAAAGCACTAATCAACATAAACTATAGTTGTAATTTTCCTTGTGTCCTCTATATTAAGATCCTTGAAACAGGATTATGTCATGTTCTTTATATTGAAACAAATCTCTGATGAAGAAATGACAAAAGAGAAAAGTATAAAGGAAAAGAGACTATTGAAGGACAAACAAAAACAAATAATTTGTTCTACCTAGATAAAGTTTTCAGTTGACTTACACAATGTATAACAATTTTACTACAGTTTACCAACCTGACATATTATTCCATGAAGACATGCTTAGAGAAGTAGCAAGAAAATTTTGACAAACTTTCAACTCTCCTTGTGACTTATGGAATTAACATGGTAAACATGTGATTATAGCTGTCATTCCTTTCTAAGCATTTGATTCTAATCAATTATATTTAGATTTCTCAATATTTTGTGCTCTCCATTAGATCCATTCATCATAGTTCTGTTCCATTAAGACAAGGGTGAACCTCAGCCTTGTCTAAGCACTCAATTTATCTTGAACCTGTAGACTTACTGAACTATTGGTAGAAGAATATATTTACAAAATGCTAAGGGTGTTTAATTTCTTTTGGATAACTGATTTCTAGTAAGGTTAAAAGGATAAAAGTATGAAATATTTCTCATTCTTCATATCTTGATCTTTGTGAGAACATTTTTTGATAATTTGTTTTGTAACATCTCTCATAAAATAGGGAAGAAGAAGAAAGAGGAGGAAGAAGACAACATTCCTGATATTGCTAAATGAAAAAGTAAGAGTTCCTTTGGGTGGTTTGATCAACAACAAAATTGGCTATAAAATTGAAATGAAGCTTGTCGCCATGAGAAGGAAACAATGTAATTACATAAATGGTTTAGTGAGGCTGCTGTTATAAATGTAAGGGTTGAAGTAGTCTATAATTCTGATTGGATTTTTTAAGCGTTTAAAGAAAACAAACTTCACAAAAGAACTAAGAACATTTTAGAGTCATTTGTGATTTTAAAATTTTATCTTGAGTAGAATATGAGAGAGTGCTTTGGGTAAGACCTCCAAATGATGCCTGTCCCTCAAAAGTTTGAAACTTGCACTCTTTGTTTATTAATTAGTTGGAGAACTGATAAAAAATGACTCACTTTTTGATCTAGATAGAATATTTCCAGATGTAAGTATCCAGAAGGGAGGCTAAAGGTTTTCTTATTTGCTTTTGTTGTTGCTTGGAGCTGGGGGAATTATATGTTTCATTTTTTATAACTTCATTATGTTTACTTCACTTGATAAGGCAGACATAGCCAATGCCTGTTATTAATTGGTTTTATCAAGATAGTACTCTCTTATATATTAAAAATTTGAATCTTAAGAGACACTTTTAATGAAAATAAATGCCATTCCCAAATCTCCAACTTTGAGTCTCACAGAACTAGACTGAATCTTAATGATTGCATACTTTTATAAATGGAAGCAAAATGTTACCTTTCTGTAAAGTCATACAAATCAGTAAATACAGTTTGAACACAATTTCCTGCACTTAGTTATTAATATTATCACAAATGTTAACTAATAATTTTCACATAAGCTTTTAATATCATTATTCCAGAAATCAGTATAAACGTTCTGCTCTCATGGAGCCCCTGATACAAGCAAGAAGAGTTTTCCCCCTCCCCAGCTTCTCCCTTCTCTCTCTGGTTCCTGGTTACCATAGGTTAAGAATTTTTTCCTCTGTTATTCTTCTGTGCCATCCTGCTTCTGCCTTGGAGCCAGAATACCATGGACTGAAACTACAAGCAAAAATAAACCTCTCCTCCTTAGAGTTGTAGGTATCAGATATTTTGGCTCAGGACAAGAAAGTGACTAAGGCAACTTATACTATGTGAAATAATACAATAAAACTAAAAAAAAAGACACCAGCATCTGCCAGTTCCAAGCTGGCTCTACATTTTGGTCCCCCATGGCATGTGGCAGTAGAGGTGGAAAATAATCAATCTGATCCTGGATGAAGGCATTGCCTGGGGAGAGACACCTACCATTCAGCAGATACCAGACCAGAGGGTCAATCACCTTTTGTATCTAACAGTGTGAGCAAGGACACACAGTGCCTTGAACTGTAAACACAGTCTGGGGTGCATGGACAGAGGGGCAGCTGGTTCAGTGAGGCACCTCAAAAATCCGTAAGTCCTAAAGCTAGGCATAGAAATTCACCACTGTCTTCATTCCAAGACTGCACATCCTAGAAAGAAAGTACTTATTCAAAAACAAAGAAGAATTTTTTCTGTCACTCAAACATTGTGTTAACAGTGCTGGAGAAACAACCTAATGCAGAACCTCAAGATCCTAGAAGAAGAAGAGCATAACAAACCCAAAGCTCTTACAAGAGAGGAAATTATAAAGATCAGAGCAGAAATCAATGCAATGGAGACTAAGAGAATGATACAAATATCAATGAATCAAAGAGTTTGTTTTTTGAAAGAATAAATAAAATCAATAAACCTTTAGCCAACCTTATCAAAAAGAGGAAAGAAAAAGGCTCAAATCTGTGCAATTAAGAATGAAAAAGTTGAAATCATAACAGATCCAGCAGAAATCCATGGGATAGATCATCAATACCTACTTAGAGAACCTATATTCTAATAAAATGGAAAACACAGAAGAAATAGTCAGATTCCTAGATGCACACAAATTTCCAAAGTTAAATGAAGAAGAAATAGAAATTTTAAACACTCCAATTACAGTAAGTGAAATTGAAAATGTAATAAAAAATTTACCAGCAAAGAAAAGCCCAGGGCCTGATGGCTTCACTGCTGAATTCCAAAAGACATTTAAAGAAGAACTATCACCATTACTCTTTAAACTCAACAAGGAAGTTGAAAGGGAAGCAATACTTCCAAATTCATTCCTGGAAGCAAATGTTACTTTGATTCCAAAACCAGGGAAAGACCCAACCAGAAAAGAGAACTACAGGCCAATAGCCCTAATGAACATAGATGCAAAAATCCTCAACAAGATACTGGCAAACAGAATACAGAGAGTCATCAAGAAGATCATACACCCTGACCAAGTCGGATTTATCCCAGGGACTCAAAGATGGGTCAAAATACATAAATCAATAAACATAATACACTATATTAAAAGAGCCAATGACAAAAACCATATGATCATCTCAATAGATGCAGAAAAAGCATTTGAAAAATCCAACACCCATTCATGTTAAAAACGCTACAGAAAATTGGAATACAAGGTCTTTATCTCAACCTGATTAAGGCTATCTATGAAAGACCAACAGCCAACATCATACTAAATGGTCAAAAACTGACAAGTTTCACACTAAAATCAGGAACAAGACAAGGAACAACACCACACCTGTTCAATATAGTTCTGGAAACATTAGCCACACCAATTAGAAAAGAGAAAGGAATAAAAAGAATGAGGATAAGAAAGGAAGAAGTTAAACTGTCATTATTTCCTGACTATATGATACTTTACATAGAAGACTCAAAAAACTTTGCCAAAACACTTCTAGACTTAATTGACAGATTCAGTAGAGTAGCTGGATACAAGGTAAACCCTCAAAAAACAATAGCCTTCTTATACACAAAAAAGAGACTCACTGAGAGAGAAATTAGGGAAACAATTCCTTTTACAATAGCATCCAAAAAAATGAAACATGCTGGAATCAGTCTAAGAAAGGAAGCAAAAGACCTCTATACTGAAAACTACAGCACTCTGAAAAAAGAGATCAAAGAGGATATAAGAAAATGGAAAGACATCCCTTGCTTCTGGGTAGGAAAAATGAATATGGTCAAAATGGCCATACTTCCAAAACTGGTATAGAACCAGTGCAATCCCGATTGAAATCCCAACAGTATATTTCGCAGAACTAGAGAAAACAATCCAAAAATTCACATGGAACCAGAAGAGGCTTAGAATAGCAAGAGCAATTCTAGGCAACAGAGACATGATACAAGGTATCACAATCCCCAATTTGAAACTATACTACAAGGCTACTGTGAGAAAAGCAGCATGGTACTGGCAAAAAAACAGACCTGAAGATCAGTGGAATAGATTAAAAGATGTAGAAACAACTCCCAACATACTCAGCCACCTCATCTTTGACAAAGGAGCCAACCATCCTCATTGGAGGAAAGATAGCCTTTTAATAAATGATGTTGGAAAAACTATATTTCAACCTGCCAAAGATTAAACTAGAACCGTATCTATCACCATGCACTAAACTAAGATCGAAGTGGATTAAAGATCTGAATATTAAAGCAGAAACACTAAACTTACTGGAAGATAAGTTAGGTAGAACTCTTGAAAACATTGGCACAGGTTTTATAAAAAATAACCCTCAATAGCATGAGAACTAGCACAAAGAATCAACAACTGGGATCTCATCTTATTACAAAGCTTCTGCACTGCAAGAGAAACCACCAACAGAGCTAACAGACAACCTACAATATTGGAAAAAAATTTTAGCAGCTGTACTTCAGACAAAGGACTACTATATAGAGTATATAAAGAACTGGAAAAAATCAGACCCCCCCAAATTTAAAGACCCAATTCAAAAATGGGCATCTGAAATGAACAGACATTTCTCAGACAAAGAAGTAGAAATAGCAAATAAACACATGAAAAAATGTTCAACATCACCAGTCATTTGAGAGATGCAGATGAAAACAACACTGATTTTCCATCTCACCCCAGAAAGAATGGCTCCTATTAAGAAATCAACCAATAACAAATGCTGGTGGAATGTGGGAAGAAAGGAACACTTCTCCATTGTTGGTGGGAGTGCAGACAAGTGCAACCATTGTGGAAATCAGTATGGAGATACCTCAAAGAACTAGGACTAGTGGTCTCATTTGACCCAGCTATTCCCCTGCTGGACATCTTCCCAAAAGAATTGAAAGTATCATATATGCAATATATGTGCACCCATGTTTATAGCAGCATAGTTTTTAATAGCTAAAGTGTGGAAACAGGCCAAGTATCCATCAACTGGAAACTGGATAAAGAAGATGTGTTTTTCTTTATAAAATGTAGTACTACTCAGCCATAAAGAATGAGAAACTAGAGACATTTATAGCTAGATGAATGCATATTGAGATCATACTCTTAAGTGAAATAAATAGGACACTCATTTTAATACTGAATAGTTTCTCTAGTGTGAGAAACTGAAAGTGCAAATAAGGTTTAAAATGATTAAAATGAATAATTTATAATTTGAAATAGGGAGAAAGGTCCAAAGGGGTAGGGGCAGTGGGAGGGAAAGGGGAAAGCAAAGAAGGGAAAGAAAAAATTATGAGAAAAGGAAAAAATGGAAACAAAGTCTATGTAAATAGGGAAGGGTGGAGGGTTTGAGGGAGGACAGGGAATGGGGAAAAAAATAAGAACCAACATACATCATGTACGGGTACCAGCACCCAATGATAAATGTAAACATATTGTATCCCTAAAATGTACCAATAAAAGAATTTAAGCAAAAAAAAACAGTGCTGGAAGACATTTATTACCTAATTTTTAGACTTCCTCCAAAGCTACAGTAATCAAGGCAATGTTGGTGTAAGGAAAGACATGTAGATCAATGGAATAAAACAGAGAATCTAGAAATAGAACCACACATGTATGGTCCACTGAGTTTCGAAAGATTATTTAACATTAACATTTTATAGAACATAAACTCAACTCAAGAGCAGAGGAAAAGATAGTGTTTCTAACAAATGGTACTAGAACTCCCGGTATCCATATGTAAAAAATTAACCTCATCCCTTTGTTTCTATACATAAAAATAACTTGAATGGATCTATGAACCTAAATATGAAAGACTAAAACTATAAAACTTTAAGCAGAAATTATAAGGGAAAATGTTCATGAATTTAGGGCAGGTAAGCATTTCCTAGGATACAAAAAACATGATATATAAAAGAAAAAAATTGATAAATGAGATTCCATCAAAATTTAGAACATTAAAAGACATCTTTAAGAAAATGCAAAGTAGTTCTTAAACAGAACATATTTATAGTACATATAAACTATGACCAGAATATATGAAGAACTCTTACAGCTAATTAATAGATAACCCAATTAAAAGTAGACACAAGAAGATGATAAATAGCCATTACAGTACAAGGAACGGTGTGCAACACTAGAATCAGAAAAATACTAATCAGTACAATAACAAGATTGAATTATACACTCATTAGGGAGATGAAGTTAAAAGTTTTAAAAGAAAAAATGACAGCTTAGGTGTGAACCAGTTAGAACTTTCTAATACTGTTAATGAAAATGTAAAATGATAAAACCATTTGGGAAAACAATACAGAAATTTCTTGTATTACTGTTAAGAACCAACAGTTCTGTTTTAATTTTTTACTTAAGAGAAATGAAAACACATGTTCAAAATACATTGCACATACAAGTTGACTATCCCTTACTGAAATTCTTGGGACCAGAAGTGTTTCAGATTTTGGTTTGAAGTCCACTTGATCTGCAAAAGGGATAGCTACTCCTGCTTTTTTGGGGGGTTCCTGTTGCATAGAGTATTGTTTTTCCCCCTTTAACTTTAATTATGTGAGTTTCTTTTTGAATTAAATGTGTTTCTTGTATGCAGGATATTGTTGGATCTTGCCTCTTGACCCACTCTGCCAGACTATTTTTTTTGATTGGTGAATGGAGACCATTAACATTGATGGTTATAGCTGATACATATTAACTTATCATTGTCATGATATTTTCTTTTTGTTGGATTCTCACCCTTTGCTTTAATTTCTTGTTGTGCTTGATGGATTCATTCTGCTGAGCTTCCTGGGGTTGTGATCCTCATTGTCTTTTCCTAGGATATTGTCTAAAATTTTTGGAGTGCTGGTTTGGCATTCATGAAGTTCCTAAGGTGTTCTTTGTCATGAAAGTATCTTATTTCTCCATCAATTTTGAAAGATAGTTTTGCAGGGTATATCAATCTGGGTTGGAGGTTGTTTTCGTTTAGGGCTTGAAGTATGTCACTCCAAGCTCTTCTTGCCTTGAGGGTTTGTGCTGAGAAGTCTGCTGTGATCCTGATGGGATTTCCTTTGTATGTGATTTGTTTCTTTTCTCTTACTGCTTGTAGAATTTTGTTCTGTTGGGTTTCTGGAATCTTAACTATTATATGACTATGTGTAGATTTTTTAAATCAAGGCTAGTTGGAGTCCTATGCATCTCATCTATCTGTATGTCAAGTTCTTTTCTCCTGCTTGGGAAGTTTTTGGCCATCACTTCTGTGAATAGTATTTTTTATGTCATCTGCACTCTCTCCTGTTTATTTATCGACTCTGATCCATCTTATGTTATTCTTCTTTGCATCATCTGTTATTCTTCTTTGCTTCATCCAGCACCTGCTGGATCAATTTTTCAAGGTCCCTTACTATTTTAAAGAAATTTGTCTTTTCCTGGTCACTAATTGCAATCTTATCTTCTATATCTGAAATTCTGTCCTCACATTGGGTCATTCTTCTGCATAAACTTTCAATGGAGTTTTAATCCCCTGGAAATCTGTTTGCATCTCTTTTATGGATTCCATTTGTTTCCTATGTTGGGATTCCATCATGTTCCTCTGCTCCTCTATGTTTTTTTAATCTGTGTCTGCTCTAGATTTATTAATCATATCTTGCACTATGGGTACAATCTCTGCTGTTATCTGAGAAAGTATTTCTGATTTCATTTTTCGAGATTCTCTTTTGTCCCCAATTCAGAGAGTCCAGGTGGTTGAATATCAGATTGTTTCATCTTGTTTCCCATTCATGTTGCCTTAGGTGATCTGGAAGTCTGATTTTGAGACTTATTTATGTGTCTTCTCATTTCAACAGATGCAGCCTGCTGTGCCTTTGTTGAGGCAACTTTTTGCTCACCTAGTGGCCTTCAATTCTCAGCATACCACCGAGCAGCCTTTTCTCTGCTGCTCACCAGTACACCAATTCCTGGGTTCAGAAAGGTGGCCTTCTGGATCCAAGCTGACCTGTTGTCTGGGTGGGCTTCTGGCTTGGGCCTGTGCACAGTTGGGCTGGTATCTAGGTGTGCCTCTGGCTAGGGGTCCTATGTAGCTGTTGCCTGGGAGGGCCTTTGGCTAGACATTGTGCACCCCAGTTCTTATTGTGTGAGCAAGTTTCTGGATATGGTCTCGCACACTTACTGATGGTATCAGGATGAACTTCTGGCTGTTGCTTGTGTGCCTGCGCAGGTCTTTTCCAGGTGGACCCTTGGCTTGTGCTTGTAAGTCCCAGCCTCTAGGGTCAGGGTAGAGCCCTGGCTGGGATATGCTTGTAGCCAAGCTGCTCTAGTCCACACCACTGCTCTCCCAATTAGGTGGTCTGATGTGCTTTTATTGCATAGATTTTCTTTGCTTTTCTGGTGGGCTTCAATTTTCATCAAGGAGCCTCAGAGAGGCCCTCTTTCTGTTGTTCACTTCTTGTCTATATTCTTGAGCTCAGAACAATGTCCTTTATGACCCCTGTAACTCTGTGGTGTGGATCCAGGTAATGGTTCAGTACAGCCATGGGGTTGGGGGGTTGCTGGGGCCCACACAACTTACTCCCTCAGCACTAGGTATGGGGCTCTGCTCCTTGGCACTCTGGAGCCATGGTATGACGGCCCATGTCACTCAAACTTATTTTAGTTTTCTATTTTAAATTCTTTTTCTCTGTCCATTCATTTTTCTGAGGAGTTAGGCTTTTTATCCCTTTTTAATATCTTTCTCTTTAGTTTGTTTCCCTTCTTTTTCTCTTTTCCCCTTTCAACTTCTTTTTTCTGCCTTCTTGTCTTTCATTTTCTGTATTTTAGTTTGCTTTAGTTTTCTTTTTTTCTTGTTCATTCTTTCCCATAACTGCTTTCTAACACTATCAATTTCATTTATTCCTCGAGAGGAACCACATCTTACTTTTCTGTCTTCCTTCTTATATCCCATTTGTTAATTTTTCACATTTTACTCTCTTCATTCTCCAGTTCTGAACCCCATCCACTTTTGTAAGTAGAATATTAAGCTTTATAAATCTCTAGCTCATTTATGCTATTACTGTTGAATACCATTCTATTGTTAGTGAAGGTAAAGTTGATCGATTTAGTAATATGTACTATATATCAATTGTAAGTCAATATCTGGGTTATGTTAGTGATCATACTATAGTTATAGATCTCTTTTTTATGATTAAGGGTGGTACATTATTGATCCTTAGGGTTTGTCAATATCCAGTTTGTGTTTGACACTATTATTGCTGCTGATTTTATTAGTATAGCAAGGTGACACAGTTGTTGCTATTAATTGGTTTTCTTGGGACTCCAATATCTGGGTTGCCTTGGGATTATTAACAATACTGTGGCCCATGCCAGGAAAGCTGAGCACTAGTCCAAAAACACTGCAAGTACCTCTGCAAGTACTCAGAGATAGTTGGACCCTGGGATAGAGACAAGGCCAATAGTTCGGCATACACAGAGGTCACCACTAAAAGTAGATATCAACTAAAGAGTTCTCCATCTTAGCAACAAAGCTCGCCAGTATAATCAGCTCACAAGCCTCAATACAAAATTAAACAAACAAAAAAATCCTCAAGAAATAAAAATATGTAAGGACAAGGCAACAAAATGCCTAACCAAAAGCTTATGCATGAAGCACTGAAGAGGAGGAAGCCAAAAGCCACATAGACAAATAATTTGTCAGGATAGAAAAGAAGATAACAAAATAGATCAATAAGGCTCTTGACAAACACAGAGAAGGTATTAACAAACAGATAATGGGACAAATAAATAAAATGTTCATCAAATGTTCAAAAAATGCTAAAAACAAGCTAGCAAAACTAAAAAATGATGCAAAATATGAATGACCAGGATAGAAAAAAAATTAGAGTCCATAAAAAGGTTCCAAATAGAAATACAGATGATTAAAAATTCTGTCCAAAGTATGGACATCAGAAGTGACCGCCATGAACATAGAGTGTCAGAAGTAGAAGACAGGGCTATTTTTGGTGATAAATTAATCAGAGATACCTTAAAAATAAGGGCCATGAAAAATGGATACAACAACTTCTAGATCACTCAAAGAAGACTAATTTAAGATTAATTGAAATTAGTGAAAAAACAGAATACAGCACAAATGATAGTTTTTAAAAAACATGTTTACTGAAATAATAGCAGAAAACATTACAAATAAGAGAAAGAAATATAGATATAGATATAGATAAGTGAGGCATATGGAACCCCAAGTAGCCAAAAAACAAAAAACCAAACAAACCTCCCCACAAAACACCATAGTCAAAATCCTGGAAGTCCAATGAGAGAATACAACCTTAAAAGCAGTTACAGAAAACCAATGAGTAACTTTTAGAGGTAAACTCATTACAATTAGAGCAGTCTTCTCAACACAAACCTTAAAGGCCAGGAACTTGGAGTAAAGTGTTTCAAACCCTAAAAGAAATGAGTTTCCAACATAGTACTGAAACATTGGCAAGAGCAATTAGGCAAGGAAAAGAAATAAAAGGGATATATATAGGAAAGAAAGAAATCAACCTATCATTATTTGCAGATGACCTCATTGTCATACATAGATATCCAAAAGAAATCAACCAAAAGATGCATAGAACTAATAAGCAAATTCAGCAATGTAGCTGGATGCAGAGTCAACTTCCCCAAATTCCATAGCATTCCTGCATACCATGAATCCACTGAGAAATTAGGAAAAAATAGCCCCCACAGTAGCACCAAGAAAAATTAAATACTTAGAAATTAACCTAACCAAAGAAGTGAAAGACCTCTACAATGAAAACCAAAGTATTCTGAAGAAGGAAATTGAAGAGAACATCAGCAAATGAAAAGATATCCCTTTTCCTGGATAGCCCAAACCAATATAGTCAAAATGGCCTTACTTCCAATATTGACAAGCAGATTTAATGGACTCTCAATAAAAATACCACAGCATTCATCACTGCACTGGAGGAAACAATTTCAAAATTCATGGGAATCAAGACAAACATAGAATAGCGAAAACACTCCAAGGTACCAAGAGCAAAAGGAAGAGCACCAGTTCTTTCTTTCTTTCTTTCTTTCTTTCTTTCTTTCTTTCTTTCTTTCTTTTCAGGTACCAGGGATCAAACTCAAGACCTTGCACTTGCAAGGCAGGCATGGTGCCACTGAGCTGAATCTCTGGCCATGGCATCACATTTTCAGATTTGAAGCTATACTATAAATTTCAGTGATAAAAACAGCATGGTACTGGCACAAAAACAGATATGATATCAGTGGAACAGAATAGAGGATACAGAAACAACTCCAAACACATTCAACTGTTTGATTTTTCACAAGAGGGCCAAAAACATACATTGGAAAAAAGATAGCCTCTTTAATAAATGGTGCTGGATAAATTGACTATCCACATGCAGAATATTGAATATAGACACATTCCTCTCATGATGTAATAAATTAAAATCAAAATGAATTGAAAAACTAAATATTCAAACAGAAACATTTAACCTGCTCTAAGATAAAATGGATAAAACCAGAGCTAGGTGAGGATTTTCTGAATAGAACTCCAATTGCATAAGAAATAACAGGAAAAATCAACAAAGGATCATATTAAATTTAAAAGTTTCTGCACATCAAAACAAGCAGAGTAGGGAAACAAACTCCTCAGAATGGGAAAAAATTCTTTCCAGATCTTCCTTAGGTAGAGGATTAATATCTAGAGTATATATAGAAATCAAGTCAGGCTTGGTGTTACATGCCTATAATTTTAGCACTTGGGAGGCTGAGGCAGGATGACCACCATGAGTTTGAGGCCAGACTGCGGTACATACTGTCAAGGATTCAAGGCCAGCCTGAAATACGTAGCAAGACTCTTGCCTCAAAAAAGAAAAGAAAACAAAACAAAAACAAAGAAATCCTATAAATAATTATACCCTCACAATAAAAGACTCAATCAAAAAAGGGCAAATGAAATGAGTAGATGCTTCAACAAGGAAATATAAATGGCCAATTAATACATGAAAACATCACAGGCCATTAGAGAAATGCAAATTAAAATGGATGTACCCAAAGACAATAATATTAAGTAAAATAAATCAGACACTCAAGCTTAACTATTGCATGGTTTCTCTTATATAAGAAATCTAAGTAGGGAAGTAGACCTTTCTATAATAAGAAGACCAAGAGGTGGAGGGAGGGGGAGAAAAAGGAGAGAGAAGGGATGAAAAAAAAAATTAAGGTGTGTCATGTGCACGCATCAACTGTGTGTGAGGAATATAAACATTATGCACTATTTACATATACTAATAAAAATTTTGTTTTTAAATAAATAATAAATAAATAAATTTCCATTATTTACTTCTAGCATTCTATCTTTGAATCCTTTGGTTTGAAAAATGGCATTCCAAGAAGGAAAAGGAAAATGAGGAAACAAGGAGTTGGATTCACTAATTATATAAAAACTTTTTGGAAAAGTGAAGTTAAATATATGATTCAAGCCCCCCAAAAGCAGATTAGCCTTGATATCAACATTTACTACATATATGAAAAAGATTTTTAATATCATTCACTAGTAAATAACTGTATTTTTAGTATTACTTCAACATTTCTAAATCTGAGACTTTTGTCACTTAATGCATTGCATTCATTGCCAATTAATGCATATGTTATTGTGGTAGAGGGCCACATCCTACTTTTTACATACAGGTTAGACATTCTTGCCAAGTAAGTAAGATAACAAGTAGTCATTATAAGAAGAAAGAACTCAAGTAGAAAGAAATTACCAAAGGGTTGAACAAATAGTAACTTATGAAAAGTTAACTAAACATTAGGTAGAAATTCTAGAACCTTACATGTGCCTTTTCCCTCTTGGCCTCATTAAAATTCTTCTGCTGCTTTATACCTTGGGTCACAATGAGCTTTGAAGGGACTGGGTCTAATGAATTTCCATAAAAGCGCTGAAAACAATGATATTTTTGCAAGCTTCTATGAACACGAGGGTTCTCAGACTTTCCTGAAAAAGAAAAGATTTAAAATGCAACATGACTGTATTTTTCAACAGCATCACTACTAATCCTTCACATTATCCCACACTAACGTGTACTTTGCTTTGTAGTATGGAACACTATTTTAACTTGATTACTTTTGTTATCAGGGAATCTTTTTTTTTTTTGGTACCAGGGATCAAACTTGGGACCTTGCGCTTTTGAGGCAGGCGCCAGAACCACTGAGCTAAATCCCTGGCCCGAGGGAATCTTAATTCAGACCATTTCTTGAGTGTAGAATAATTTCATATCTTACTTAAAGGGTAAAGGTAACAAAATATTTCTCATGGCCTATATCCAAAACCAAAATTTGGGGTACTACAAAAATTAACAGATTCTGGGCATTACTTCTGTCATATGAACTAAAAATTAGATTTAGGAAAAGGTACAGGCAGAATCAAGAAGAAAATAATCTAAGCTATACTGACTTTTCACATCAATGAGTAGAAAAAGTTGTTACTCTGAATGTAAAACATGAGTTTGGCACCTTGGGAAAAACCCAATGGCACAGGAAGGACCAACAATCAAGGTCTGACTTACTCCCACACCCTCCAAAAATGTACAATACTCATCTGCATGAGTAACTATGCTGGTTTATTTCTCTGTCTGAATCTAAACATACCAAGCTGAACCACTTAGAAAGTCGTGAATAGATAATCTACCATAGCACCTCACATCTTGTAGGATTCTGACACATTGACATAAGCAGGCTGATAAGAATTTCCAGGGCCTAGCTCTTATGGAGACAGGGGCCATATTTGTGTGCTTCCAACTCTGAACCTACGTATGAACAAAGTGGGTATTTTCTTTATTGTCTTTCCTAATGTACATCAAGGTATCTTGCACACCATTCTTATTTAAAATATTTAATTTCTGGCTGAAAATGCGATCATTTTTGTCTAAAAATAGAAGGCAGACAATAAAATAGACTAAGTCTCAGAACTCACCAGCAAAGTTGCTTTTAGTCCGATCATAATCGTCACTAAGGGGTCTGTGAGAATGCCAGTGCACGAGCTCATCGAACTCCTTCTGTTTAACCAGCGACGTTACAATAGGATCATCACTGTGAGTGAGAAATGCACGTTGTACATTGCATATGTTTCCTCATACAACACAGCACAGATTTCATTTAATAATAATAATTTTGAAGTCCATATCTCCCTTCCTCCTTCTGGGATACAACGTGGGTGGTAGAACCCAAAGAAGAGTTTATTACGGCTCAAGAAGCCTAAACCGTCTGACATCTCTAACTGTCCTAACAACATCAATAAACATTCACTATTAATTAACTAATTAGAAACATGTAACTGGGGTAGTTTACAATAAGGTTAAAATCCTACAGATGTATACCCAGTTTACTCAAAGGGCATTGACATTTTGGACGTTAAATTCATTATGTATTACAAATATATATTACATTAATGTACTCTAATCTGCTGCATTTCAAACAATCCTTAATAAATAACTCATTGATCCCATATAAACATTTATTCAAGTATATTTTTAGCTCATTACCTCCTTAGAAAAGGTAAATCTTTCAAAATGTCTCCAACAAATTTATCAACCATTTGAGATGACATTGGAATAAAACCTAAAGTAGGCATTTTTTCCTTGGAGCTTTCTGTAAACAAAACATTAAGATAAGGTCAAATGTAAATTTTTCGTACAGGAATTTTATATAACCTTTTCTGGAAACTTCATGTTAAAAATGTTTTTCTTTACATTTATAAATTCTAGCCCTTCCCATAAAACTATTTCCCATATTTAAACATTTTGGAACACAAATGGGTGGAGGAATTGATGAATAGATACATATATACTTCTGCTCCTTATTTTCAAATGTTTATTTCTTAGCAGAGTTTGATTGTGTATACCCATAATCCCAGCACTCTAGGAGGCTAAGGCAGGAGAATCAGAATTTTAGGTCCAGTTTGTACAACTTATCAACTCAGCAAGACTGTCTCAAAATAAAAATTAAAATAGGAGTGGGGAATAACTCAGTTGGAAGGCCCTTGGTTCAATCTCCCAGCACTGCATAAAAAGAAAATCAAACGTTTATTTCTTTTGTTATTCTCTGTTGTGAAAAAAGAACTTTTAAAATCGAGTGTCACTCAAAAAGATAATACACACACACACAGACCTTCATGAACATGAAAAAGTAGGGAAAAATAAAAGTGGCAAAGAAATTATTTGTTACCATTACAGTACTCCTTGGGTTCTCTGATTTTACAAACCCCCACACACAGTCACATGCACAGTGGATGGATAGATACATAGATAGATAGATAGATAGATAGATAGATAGATAGATAGATAGATAGATAGATAGGATGTGTCTGATAATACTGAAATGGGTTAGTGAATGAGTTTTGATTCAATGTCTGGTTCACAACTTCAGGTAAACTGCAACTGCTCTGTCTGCTGTCCTGGCAGTGTTCAGCGGGACTGTGTTTGTCCTAACATCTTCCTCTTGTAAGCCCCTGAAACCTTGCCTAGTACTCTTCTGCACATGCCCATGTGAACCAGGGTAGAAATGTTAAGGGCAATCCTCTTCCAACATCATGACAGGAGTTGGATGATAAATATCTCAGCCATCTTGCTTTTCAATAAGACACCTCCAAGGCAACTTGTACACTCAAGTTTCTCAGGGAAATTTACCTGTAGTTGCCCACAGCGCAAACTTATTCGTCACTATGTCTTACATACTTCCAGTTCTGCGCTAACATTCCCTTATTGGATCTTCTTGGGATCAATAAACTACATAAATTCAATGGTTTTTGTCTGATAGAACACATTTAGATGAAAGGAAAGAATATATATGTTCTTCCCCACATTTCTGAAAAATATCCTTCTACCAATACAACCTAAGTTCCCCACAGCTTTCTTCTCATGTTTCTTCTGGATCATATTGTTCTTCTCGAAATTCATCATACAGGCATATTTTCAGTGGGTAAGTGTTGATGAATAAATCAAGTTATATTTTTCTGAAGATGCAGATTACATATTACTCCATTTTTATTTATATGACTATGAATTATATTTACTTCTATCATACACTGACATTTATTATTACTATTGGGAAGTGCAGAGGACCATAATATTCATTATGCCCAAAGCAGTCTGTGAAGAGTTAACCCCACAACTGGCTTGTTTATAGAAGTGAGTCTGGGTGAAGCCTACATGCCAAGGTCAGAGTAACACACCCAAATTCCATTCCCACGACTAAAATCTTCAGACTAGAAGGACAATGTTCTAATTACAACCACATATTTTGTCCATTCCGTTCCTAATTAGAGAATGCTTTGTCTTGTCCTTTATGAGCCTTGTTTACATTAATTTCCATAGAAACCACACATTGCCTTTACCCCAATTGTCAATAAAAGTCAGTGCCTGGCCCTGGCCAGCACCTTTGTCAGTTACATTGGCATTGGTCATCCTGGCACCCTGCTTTCTCTCTCTTAGTTCTGTCTTCTAGTGTATTTTTTTCCTCAGGCTTACATCATATACTGGGCAGGTGGGTACTGGAACCTGACTACAGGGGTCTCTGTCAGGGAAGTCCATTATTAGTCTAATTTTTGTTCCTTTGGAAGTTTGGTTCTTTTAACTTATTTCTTTATTTTTGGAATTCTGCAATTTCACCATATTTTGTCTGCTAGATGTATTTGTGAGTGTATATGTGTTTAATTTATCACATTGGGATTCATAACACATCTTGAGTGTTTAAATTCTGATCTTTTATCAATGCAGGTGAATGTCCAGTCTTTATTTCTTTGAAATTTACCCAACCCATATTAGCTCATTCTATCCTTCTGAATCTCCAAAAACAATCAAAGGTTAGACTACTTCCTATCCTTCATATTTCTTCACATTTTTGTTTCTGTGTTATTAAATTTTTATTGTATATATTTAAGGCCTGGTTCTCCTTTGAGATTAACTATAATTATATAAAAAGATTTTGAGTGTCTCAGCTAGCATTTCAGGCACTACATCATAATCTCATATTATTACCAATCTTATTTTTCTTTATTTCTTTGATTTTGTGCTGAATGACTAAAATCTATACTTTTTCCAACTTAATAGTATACAGTGCAATATTTAACATTTTAACTGCAGGCCTCATGTACACAGTAGCAGTCTATGTTTATCACTCTACACACCTGAAAATTTGTTACCCTTTGCCTACATATTCTCATCCTGCAACATACCTGCCCACATCACAGATAACGTTGTACTCTATGTTCTTTGTTTGCATGTATCGATTATTTTTTCAGATTGCATCTTTAAGTGGTATTGCACAATATTTTTCTTTCTGTCTCTCATTTATCTATCATAGCATAATGATTTTTATCATTTCTGAGCAATTCTTTCCATCTGTTTCAAGTTTATAAATTCTCCTTTTACCAATATCCAATTAGCTTTCTATCCTATTCATTAACAATATTTTTATTTTTTATTTTACAATTTGCTTTTTAAAAGTTCATAATTTTGTTTAAAGTTTGTTTTGCTTTTTTACTTTATTGGTACACTTTAGATACATAATGATAATGTGCATCATAGGGAATTTGTACCTGTACATGATATATCTTGCTGCTTCTTCTTTCTATTTGACTTTTCCAAGTTTGATTATTTTAAAATGTGAATGGCACTTTAAAAGTCTCTACTTATTGTCTCATTCTTAGAATTCATGTTTAATTTTCTAAATATTTTAACACAAACGTAATATATATGTAATAGTTATGATAATTACAAAATCCAAAATATTGTACTTAGGAGTTCCAATATGGTAGCTTACAATTCTCTTATGACTTAGTTTCTCATTTTTTTATAAATCTGTATTTGTATTCATATTTAACAGAAAACTCTGTAAAACAAAGTTTTATAACTTGTTCCTCACAAGAACTTGCAAATCCCTTGTATCCCTTTAGATTAAATTTCTAGCTCAGAGTTGCTTTGACCTTACTAACAGTTTAAACTGAAACCCCAAATTATCAGAGTATTTCATTTTGTTCCAGGCCCGGTGAGATTTGTTTGTCACCTTCCTCTGCTGAAAAGCAGGTCCTGAGAGATCTAGCCTTCAAGGTTTGCTCCAAGAATCCTGGCTTTGTGTGGAGATGTCAGTTACAGCAGCCCCTCCCTCCTGGCCTTCTCTCTTGTCCCCTCCCAGGGAAGCTGGGACCCAGGACTCTGAAGCACTGACAGAGCAAATGCTCCCAGGGCAGCAATGGCCTGGGCCCTGACTGTCACAAAGGGCTGCTCCTTCTTCATTCCTTGCTCCCCCTAAAATATTCTGTTTTTTAGTTTATTTTTATTTGCAAACCATCTCATTATGTTGCACAGTTTGCTCTCTGGGGGGGGGGGTTCAAGCGATCCCCAGCCTCTTGAGTGCCAGGAATAAAGACTCACACCACCCAATCAAATTCAGTGGTTAGATTCGATCTTGATCTTATGGGAAAATTTGATTCATTCTCCTCTGATTCGGTTTGTGATCAGAATTGTGGCATGAATTAAGTTCATGAACTGAGATACCACTGTATACTTACGAGTGTATACATATGAATATATTAATGTGTGTGAAAATATGAATATATGTGAATATATATGTATATATGTATATGTGCCACATATACATATTGGTTTAAGGGAAAAACAATGGCAATATTGATTATGAGCAAAACATAAATCTTCAAATTACAGTCATAGCACACCACTCCAAGGGTATGACAATTATCAAAACACACAGCATAAGAAAATTATTTATATTTGAATATTGAATTAGTTGTCTCTTAAAAACATTTAGAGGAATAATGCTTTTATTTCAAATTAGATTAGGAATCTATTACCTTTGATTGTTGATGGATTCTTTTCAAGAAACTGAAGTTCGGTTGTTCTCACAGGAAATGCCTTTCCCACATTGAACTTTCTTACCAACTTTGACACAGTCTCCCAGAGATGTTCATAATCTTTCATAATGGCATTTCCCAAGTTCAAATGTAGACCTATAAAACAATTAAAATTACCTAGTATTGGGCGGGAGATTTAGCTCAGTGGTTCCGCTGCCTGCCTCTCAAGTGCAAGGACCGGAGTTCAATCCCCGGTACCAAAAGAAAAAAAATTACCTAGTATTAAGAGATATTTACACAAACATAAAAGCACACATTTTGATTCAATTCATAGAGCTCTGAAATACATGTTACATAGTGAAATTTTCAATGTTTTCCACACCGGACCTAAATGAAAATGGTAGACTTTAAAGATAAACTTGATTTTTGTTTGATAACTAGGGATTAAAATTGTAACTATAATAATAACAGATGGAGAATAATTTGTTCTTTAAGATAATAAATATATTATGCCATATGTAATGTTATGAACAATAAAACTAAATAAAAACTGTGATTTTTGAGATGGAAAATTAGTAAAGAATAATAAATTTACATATAGCCAATTCATTCCAATGCTAGACAATTAGGAAATGTTCTAAATGTCAGAGAACCATTAATAACAGTTGTATCTCTCTGAAAATGTTTTGTTTTTCTTCAATTATTAAAAAAAAGCAAAAAAACCAGGAAAGTGGCAGAGGAAATATTCTAAGAAAAAATTTAAAAAAGCAAAACAAATTACATATATATGTCATATATATATGGTTTTTTTTGTGTGTGTGTGGTACTGGGAATTGAACTTAGCACCTTGGGGTTGCAAGACAGGTGCGGTGCCACTGAGGTAAATCCCCAGCCCTACATGCTTTACTTTTGAAAAAAATTAAAATTTCCTAAATAATAGGAGTGAAATGGTTACTTTCATTAGAGAAATTTTATGGAGAAATATTATGTATGCACACAAATCAAAAAATTGATGTTAAAATTATCTGGAAATATCAGTTTTTCCAAAAATTCTTTAGGAATAATATTAAGAAAATAATATTTTGAAATACAATATTCATTCTGATTGCAACTAAGTAAAAATTACATATATAAATGAACAAATATTAAAAAAAAGAATTGCTATATCTAAGTATATGAAAATTATTTTAAACTTACAGATCTTTTAGATTGCTTATCTCTGGTTTAAAGTATAATAATTATTATATAGTAAGGTCATACCTTTCACATTTTCATTTTCATAATACAAAGTGATATTCTTCAACAAAGGCTCATCACTTAAGTCAGAAAGATGAATTAAATTCAGATTCCAAAATTCCAAAACATTTGTATTACACAGGATGAAATATTCACACCACTTTTTCTGGAAAAAAAAAATAACATTTTCATACTAGCAATAAAATACAGAATGACTTTATGTATTTCTATATTCAAACCAAAGAGCAAATGAGCAGGTCTGTTCTAATTCTTATTAATATAATTTAGGCTGGATAATGATGAAACTTTATTCCTTAGAATATTAAAACAAGAAATGCAATCAAAACTGAAGAAAAACATGAATTCTGTATAGTGCTTTATCCTGAATCAGGGAAATCTGTAAATGACTCTAAATTATTTTTTCTCCTCACACTGCGATCCACAGAGGCAGTTTTGAAGCTACAGAAGCACTTCTGCTTTCAGATTTGCCTCTTTTCTTTAAGAGTCAATGTCTCCAATTGTACTTCCCAAAAAATTGCATATTTTTTATCTCTTTTTGCCAACTGTATGCCTTTTATTTCACAGTTTATTTACATATTGAGTTTTACATATAAGGGAAATCATGTTATATTTAAGTTTATATGTCTAAGTTACTTCATTTGGCATCATAGTCTCAAGGTGCATCCATTTTCCTACAATTGAGTCAAGTTTATCCTTCTTTACAGCACAGTAGTATTCCATGGTGTGTAAATACATTTTATTTATCCATTCATCTGTTGATGGAGATATAGGCTGTTTTCAAAATTTAGGTATAATGAATTGTGTTGCTATAAACCTGAGTATACATACATCCCTGTGACATTAGGTCTTCAACTCTTTTGGGAGGAGAAATATTTGGGTCAAATGGAGTTTCTAGTTTTAGTTTTTTGAGTAATTTCCATACTGATTTCCACAGTGGTTTTTTCAGTTACACTCCCACTAATGATGAAGAAGTTTCCTTTCTTTCCACAGCCTTGACAGCATTTGCTGTTGGTTGATTTCTTTATGATAGCCATTACTTCTGGAGTGAGGTGGACTCTCTCAGTGTTATTTTAGTTTGCATTTCTCGAATGGCTGTGATGTTGAATGTGTTTCATGTATTTATTGGCCATCTGTATTTCTTCATCTTGATAGTGCCTATTCATTTCAGATGCCCATTTTTTTATTATGTCTTTAAATTGGAGAGGTCAAAAATTTTTTTTAGTTCTTTATATGTTCTAGATATTATTTCTTTTTCTGTGGAGTATCTGGCAAAAAACAATTTCCTATTCTGTAGATTGTTTCTTCACTCAATTGATGGTTTCCTTTGCTGTGTAGATTGTTACTTTGATGTGATCCAATTTGCAGTGTACCTTAATTTAGTTTGTCTTATGTATTTATGTGGGGTTTTTTTGCCTATAACTCTGGTTATTAATCTGTATATATGACAATTAACTCCATAATGACCTATAAGATAAAAAAAATGAATCTGATGCTGCCAAAATAAGAGGGGAGTGTTGGGAAGAGAAAAAATAATTCAAATGTGTGATGTACATGTACCAGTTCCCAAAACTGAATGCAATTATTATGAACTGCAGACATGTACTAATAAAAATTCAAAATTAAAGAACAATTTTTTAAAAACAGGGAGCATATGGAAAACAACCATCCAGAGATATAAAAGCTGCTGAATTCTTCAAACTTAGAGATTCTTATTCAGCTACACAAGTTTTCCCACACACGTTCATGAGTGGGAAGCCTTGTTCCCACTGCACCCAGGCAGAATGTCCTCGTGACCTTCACTCCTGTCAGAGTAGAACAGACAGGAGCAGGAGCCTAGCCAGGGCTTCATTCTGTGATGTTGTCTGCGAAGGAAGTTAAATTGAGAGAGGAGACTGAGACTTTTCTGCCCCACACGCCCTTCAAAACAAAACACAGCTGTTCTTAAATTGTGAACAATATATTTATCATTATTGATATGGAGCTTTAACCTACCATTGTCCAAATTCAGTAGTGTGAATGAGCTAGCTGTTATTTTTAATTTGTTAGATGGCACATTTTTAAAACTGAAATTAATTTTAATAGTTAATTTTAGTAATATTATTATTTCAATATGTAATAAATACAAATATACTAACAGAGTGGGTCTGTAAATTTAGAAGGTCTTTAACTTTAGATAGTTTACATGTTTTTCATACTAAATTATTTTCTTTAAATGTATGGCACACCTCAATCCAGAGTACTCACATTCCAAGAGCTCACTGTCCATTTGTATCTATTGCCTACTGCATTTCACAGGCTGGCTGCAAACAGGTGAGTCAGAGAGGCTGCCCAAAGTTCATCACAAAGTTGTGAAAATCAAACAAGCAGGAACCTTCTAACTCTGCTGCAGTTTTATCTCTACAAATGAGTCACTAAAGAGAGTGTCACAGAGTCATAGAATGGTTGCACTTAAACTTCAGCATAAGCTTCACCTGGAAAGGTTGTTAAATGAAACACAGATTCCCAGGCTTCTGATTCAGGAAGTCTGGGGTGAGGCCCAAGAATTTAAAATTCTAAGAAGTCTCCACATTTTGCTGGTACTGTTCAGAAATCACACTCTGAGAATCACTGTTACATAGGATGTTTTTCCTGAGCTCTTTCCCATCACTTCACTGAGTAAAGAGTAGCATGGGAAAGCAGGACAGCAACTGTGTCTCAGTTTATTCACTTTGTATAAGAAGTGTCTCTCCTGTGGTCTCTGTGTGTCAGGATTCAAAATAACTTTCCCGGATCTGTCCTTTCTATGAGTTGTGCAGTTACTAACCACATCCTTTATAGTGAAATATTCAGAGGCTACCAGACGTTACGTTTCAAGCTACAGGATGCTTCCAAAACTCAAGCGTGGAGTAAGAGAAAGGCAGGAAGGGTGCTGTCCATGGAAAACCAGCCGGACAGAGCAGAAGTCACAACACAGCTGGGTCATGTGTTAGCTGTGCCAGTGGGCCACTTCAGCTTCCCAAGGCCAAGCTTTTCATTTGTAAAATGAGGGCATAACAGGACTGCTGATATGTCTAAATGAAGTAGGGGCAGTATTCCCAGAAGCAAATACAGAATTAATAAATACTAGCTGTGCTTATTGTTTTGAATGCCAGCCTTCTTAAAGACTAATGCTTCCAACCAGCATAAATAACAAGGAATGTCCCACAGGGCCAACTGAAAAAATTTCAAAATTTATAAAGACTTTTATAATGTCCTTTTATGTAATTCTTCCTTGTGCGTTAAAAACACTATGTAGAAAACTCTTCATAAATTACAATTATACACAGAGAGAACTCATTTAAATCTATAATTCAACACAACTATTATTATTCCATGATTGTGTACATATAATTTAACCTAGGTAAACTTGAAAAGGAAAATTACATATTTTTGAGAAATAAAATTCACAACAAAAATCATAGCATAATAATATTGATGCTATAATGCTTTATTTTAATTTACAACATGTAAAACTAGGCTTAATATATTAACCTGAAATTACTTATATTAAAATATCTGAAATGAATTAAATAGCTAGACATTAAATCATCCTATCCTCTTTTAATGAACCATAGTCTGTTGCCTATTGATGCCCTATCAAAATGCCTCTAGGAAATTTCCCCAGTGGGATTTCAAGTAGAGGATAGATTTTCTCACCAAACCATCAGTAGAACATCTATGGTATGGTGTTCACCACATTTAATATTTAGTGCATCACAGAACTACTTACACCATTCATTAGCACAGTTACAAGTGTACACAAATGCAGTCAGATATTCAATAAATGTGATTTTCTATACCTTACTTTCAGCTCCCAACCCTACAGGCCCAGTAAGCTAATAAAGTAAATATCTTCTAAGCACTACCAAGCAAAACTGTCCAACTCAATTCCACCTTAGTCAAACTCAGATCACCTCACTCCATCAATCTCCACACCTCCCATGCCAGACTTTGACAGGGGCATTTATGCAGTGGCATCCTCACTGCAGTGAGAAAAGGGTGCCCACTGCTCAGTGTGGCTGTCACAAGTCACTGCCCACTATTCTGCACAACCACACACCCAGGTCCTTGAATGGAGAATGAATGTCAGGGGTCATTTCCTTAGTCTCTCTCACCATCAACATTTACCTGACTGAGGCAATAATCACTTCATTTCTGCAAATCCCACTGTGTTTTCTCTACAATACACTGCTTGGCAAGCCAGGGAGATTTTTAAAAGTTAAAGTGCCGTTCTTCTGCTTGAAACCATTCAGTGTTTTCTCAGTACGCTTATGATCATGTTATACATCTGTCTCTTAACAGGACAACAGGATCCTACATGATTTGTCCCTTTTCTGGCTTAATCAATCCCCCATATTCTTTTCATTCCTCTTACAGTAGGAAGATCACTCTTCCTTGGTTATGACTTCCTCAGGATAATCACATGTGCTATTTTTTTTCTCTAAATCTACTTTGTATTCTTTTTTCATGCAGCTAACTCTTATTTAGCCTTCAGGATTTTGGTCACTTCAATTATTGAGAAAAAAACACTGAATACTGGATTGAATTTTTTATTATTAGAGTCTAATAATACTGTTAATTTCTCCATCATAGTAATTGTTAAAATTTATTATTTCCCTTCTCTGCAAAATATAGCTCTATGCTAGTGTTAGGATGGGGTGGATAAATGTGTCTCTTTCTCACTCTGTCTTCCAGATTAGCACAACATACATGCACTAGGTAAGCATGGACTGGCTCCCTGACTGATTTTTTAAAAAACGCCTTCCTTGGACATTTTGATTATGTGTGCCAAGATTCTTTTTTTTCTTTTTTTAAAGTCCATGTCAATTAGTTTACTTAATACCATTTCTGGATATCAAACTAAAATCAAAGACCTCAAATTAAAAGGAAAGGCTTGCATTTAAAAAGAATAAGAACATGCAGGCTCGCCCCTCAGGCCCCACCCTGCAATTGGGGGGCTGCGTGCTTGCAGGAGGGGGCAGGTGGGAAGGACCTCTAGATCCCAAGGCGAGTCTCTCCTGCCTGCCCCCGCCCAGGCCCCAGCGCCCACCAGGTCGGCCTGGCCCAGCCATGATCAAGGCGATCCTCATTTTCAACAACCATTGTCAGCCCAGGCTCTCCAAGTTCTACTGGCCCTACAGTGAAGATACACAACAACAAATCATGAGGGAGACTTTCTATTTGCTATCTAAGAGAGATGAAAATGTTTGTAATTTCCTAGAAGGAGGATTGTTAATTGAAGGATCTGACAACAAACTGATTTATAGACATTATGCAACACGACATTTTGAATTCTGTGTGGATTCTTCAGAAAGTGAACTTGGCATTTTAGATTTAATTCAAGTGTTCATGGAAACATTAGACAAATGCTTTGAAAATGTCTGTGAACTGGATTTAATTTTCCATGTAGACAAGATTCACATTATTCTTGCAGAAATGGTGATGGGGGGTGGTATTGGACACCAACATGATTGAAATTGTTACACAAATTAACGCACAAAATAAACTCGAGAAATCTGAGGCTGGCTTACGCTGTGCTGTATCAGATGTAAAGAATATGAATCTTCTTGAGATTCCCAAGGATTATTAACATTGGTGACATCAGTATAAAAGTGCCAAACCTGCCCTCTTTTAAATAAAATATAAAACAGGCCACTCCCAGGTAAAATCCAGGGGGAAAAGTCATCTAAGTTTACCATACAATTGTTTACCAAAAATAGAGAAGGAGAGTCTTAACTTTTGCTCTTGGATTTAAGTCAAGTTACTGTGTAGAAGTTGTGTAAAATCAGTATGAAAGTTCGATGTTGCTTTTCTTGCTTGGTGATTTTAAAGAAATTGTGTAGTTCCAGTGTGATTTGTTTTTCTTTTCTAAACTGCATTCCTATGCCCACCTAAGGCATGCCTCTATGTATTGGCTATTACAGTATTTTGAAAGTGAGGTATTTCTTTAATTATGTACAACCCAAAATGTTGATGTTTTGTATGGATCACAAGTGTAGCAGTCTTTAATTCTTTCTGCTGTTTGTCACAATTGTTAAAGAACCAAGTATGTGTTTCATGAAAACATTATGGCCTTTTCCTCTTAGTTTAAATAAATTCAAAGGTAACTGGATTTCTGAAGCACCTTTCTGTTTGCCTGATACCTACTTTAGCAATAACTTTATTTTACTACCCTCTGACTCAAAAAAGTGGATAAAGGTATATTTTATCACTGTTAAAAGAATAAGAACATTTATAATACAATCAAAGTTTTCTTTTTTTACATTCCATGAAAGAAAAATGATACTTCCACTAAAAGATAGTAGCCACTAATAATGATGGTAAAAAAGGTGCAGAATAAAACAAAACACATGTTTATTTGAAGAAAACACATGTGTATTTATAACATGAGGAACAACAGGAAAATCTAGGTATTTAGACTGAAGAAATAAACCAAACAATTAACAGCTGCCAATGATGATTTGAGTGCTGGGCCTCTGGAAGTATTTATTTGGACTTTGCTTTCTATTTTCCTAAGACTCCAAATTTGTACTCACTATCATTTATAATGGACAACAATAATGACATGTGACACTGATTTCTTCAATGTCACCAATGTTGTCCTATAGTTGATGACATAAAAACCTGACAGAGATTTAAGGAAAGAAAAATAAATTTTTTCCTTAGGTTATATATACATATATATGTATGTATGTATGTGTATATATATATATATATATATATATATATAAAATGCTGTTTGTTATTAGTAGCAAACCTAGTTGTTGGAATTAGTCAACTGATTGATTTACGTCATTAACCTCTTAAATTCCCAAAGGGCTAGCACTGTTCCCATATCAATCTGTTTTGAAGGCTAGTGGATCTTGCATATCACACAGTTGACACAAAACACTAAAGCAGTAAAGATTATACTCACCATTTTAAAGAACATCTGAGTGTCTTCAACCCAATGGGAAGTGAAGACTCTAGAGCAAGCTCGCTGAGACAGAGGTATGTGTAGTAGAAAAACCACACTGAGACAATGCAGTTTGCACAGATCTTCCACATCCTGCAGGGTTAAGTAATCACTGTTCACCTAAACAAAATAGATAGATGAGCCAGGGAGTAGCAGGCTATGAAACTGCATAATAAGCATGCAGAACCACAACAGCCAACAGCCACGCTTTGCCCTGTTGGGATTCTGACATTTTCTTCATTCTACATTTTTGCAACAATGATTTTCAGCATTTCTACATATTTAGGATAAAGTAGAAAGGAAACATTCAGTTTAATACCCCTTAAGATATTTCTCAGGATTTTTACTTAAGCCAAACTTCACTTGAGCTGATCAAGCAGCTCTAAAGTTACAATCTCAGAGGACTCCGCAAGAACGGATCCACACGTTAAAGTTCTGTTATGTCCAAGGCATCATATTTGAAAACTGATACTGGACAGTAATGGAGGAGAACACCTGGATGGCAATGTATCTGAAAAACAGGCCCAGTGACAAAAGGTGTAAAGAAGTGGATATATTTCGCAAAATGGGACGATATAAATTCTAGCTTCTTTAGCATGCACAATGTCCTAAACTCAATCTCTAGTACTGCACAAAATAAAATAAAATAAAATAAAATTGTGTTTTTCTTATTGTTGAAATTATAAGTGAGGATTAAAGTTAGTATCAAATAGAGAAAATGTTAGATAAAAGTTAATAAAATGTGGAAAATGAACAGAATGTTTCCCAGTAAAGTTGTGATAGTTACACCTTTTTGTTGTTTGTTGTCTTTTCAGAGATGGCCTTCTCTCTGCTTTCTAAGAAGTGATGGTACATTCCCAAAGCCATTGAGCATGAAGTGACACAAAGGACACGTCGAATGTCAGATCCATTTGGCCAGAGTTGTTGGAGCAGACATATAGTCTCACATGCCTGTTATGTAAGAAAATTGTAACACAATTTATTGCTATTTAGAAAAGTATTTTTATTCATAAATGATCTTTCTAGAAGAAATCATATGGAAAAGATGGATATGTATGAGTAGATAAAATTATAATTATTCAATGAAACCATTAAAATATAAGTAGGTAAAGAGCTTGTATAAATCAGTAAGAAAATGCCCAACACTTAAATAACACTATAATGCGCTAAAGAAATGCAAATATTATTAAAACAGAAAAATATTCAACCTATTTAAAATTATTTTAAAAATTAGCATATTTTGACTTTCAAATTAAAGTATTTTTAGTGATAATTCACAGAATTAAAAACATATGGTGTATCATTTCTTTTATACTTTGCTAATCAGAGCATAAATATATACAGACTTAAATGCAAAGCTATTTGACAATATATATGTGTTAATTACTTTACTCTCTGCTGAGACAAAATACCTGGCACCCAAAGTTAAAGCAGAAAGGGTTTATTTGGCTTATAGTTCCTAGAGGCTTCAGTCTATAATCGGCTGGCTCCGAGGCTGGGACGCAACACAGAGCAAAAACAATATTGCTTGCACACAGTAGCAAAGGTAACAAGAGAGTTTAACAGCATCTTTTTGCCCTTTTAATCTTATTCAAACTACCAGGATTAGGGTGGTGCCAAACTAATTACTTGTGTGTACTGATTTAGTAATCACACACCCTTAACCCCAGTATCCCACATTCCAGACTCAACTACCTCTGAAAAAGAAAGTCCTACCTCATCTGCATATGGCTTTGGGGGGACATTTAAACACAAACCATGACAACACATAATTATCATTAAATATGTTGATTCATTTTGAGTATCAAGTTCTAGGAAGTTCTAAGGATCTAGTATAAGTGCATAGTCCAAACTATGCACCAATATTTATGCACCAAAATGTTCATCACAGAGTTATCTGTAAATCAATTTCCAAAAACTTTAAGTTGCCCCGCAAGGATGGGTGAAGCATACCTCTGGAGGTGTCTGAGTGGGTCATGGAGGTCTGGCCTTAGGGTCTCGGTCTGGTCCCTTACCCCTCCTACTCTGCCACTCATCCCCTGGTTGCCTTCTCAGCAGAACCTTTGTTCTCCCACCCCCATCTTTCATGGTCTCTATCTTGGAGTCAACTGTTCATGGACTGAACCCATGAACAGACTAGATAGTTCCTCTTTGAAATTGTGGGTGTTGGATATTATGACCCAAAAGAATACAGAAAACTAACAATTACTCAAAATCCAAAAAACACAAGATGAGACCAAAACATCTTGGGATTTCAAAAAGTAAGAGTGCTCAAAAAAGGAGGCTAGTAGGGGAACACAAGTGCCAACATAAAGGATTCTCTAAGGCTCAAACCTGGAACACTGTGAGCAACAAAATTATTACAATACTGGATGTTAGTTTATAAATCAAATACTCATTAGTCCGTAAAGGGATAAATAAAAAACTAAATAAGTAAATAAATGGCACAACTAAGATAGCTCCTCTTTATGACAGGATTCCATTTAATATATGAGAAAGTAAAGAGTTAAATAGAAAATAATCATTAGGCAAAAACGTTAATAATAACTATTGCAGACAAGATCCACTGATGAATACTAAAATTAATTAGCAAAGACTTAAGAATAAACAGAATTTGGATAATCACTAAGCATCTCCCCCAAGATATTTATTGCATAGTGAAGATAATAAGTTTATAAGGAAGAAAGCATTTGAAGTTTCAGACTGACCAGAGTGAAGATAGAACCATCTAATGATGGTTCTTTGCTACCATGCACAGAGCATGCAGGGTTAATTCAATGGTATTTGTGCTAAAAGTCCATAACCTAATTCCAATCAGTACAGAACATCAGACCAGCCCAAACTGAAGTATATTTTTATATAAATATCAATATGCTTCAAAAAATCAAGGTCATGAATGACAAAAGAAGACAGAACCATTTCAGGCTGGAGGAAACTAAAAACCAAAAAATAAAAAGGGACATTAGTGGCAAAATAAGTGAAATTCAAATAAGATGTGACCTGGAGTTAAGAGTACCACACCTATGGTAATTTTCTGGTTTTGACAAATGCATCATGGTTACATAAGAAAATAACATCAGAGGAAACTGGGAAAGAAATAATAGCAACTATAAACTATTTTTGAAACTTTTCTATAATTAAAAAATATCAAACAAAAGCATTCTTTTTAAGATATCATTACCTCTTCCATCATATGTTTTGATGCTAAATTTTTCAAAAGAGATGATGATTCTAATGCTCTATATTCTCTCAATTTTTTAAGCAGCATTTTATAAGCATTTCTAATCTCATTTTCATTCTGTAAAAAAAAAAAAAAACCAAAAAGCTAAAAGTCAGATAAATTGACAGTTAAGTTCCTTCCAAACATAGAAAATCAGACACTTAAGATGTAATCATTACAATATATTCCTATATTTAAAAAATTATACTAATGTAATTGCAGATATTCAGCAATCTTTTTAAAGACTGCCAGACAGCCTATTTTATCTCTGCTAGGTATATAGTGAGTCTTATATTTTAAGTTTCACAAAGGTATAAATAAAATAATATATAAATCACTTATTTTAATTATACAATTCAATGGCTCTTAGTAAATCCATCAAGTCATCAACTATCTAATTCTACAACATTGCAACATTCCCCCAAAAAGCAATGTACTGTATTGTGATGAATTTCAAACATACACATTAATAGCATAAAGTTCCTATAGGTACCTATCACACCAACAGTCATTATCAACATTTTTAGTTGTTTTCAAGTAGTACACAAACAGATTAATAAAATGCATATCATTGCATTTTAATTCGATTTCCGATAGACCTGAAATTGATTAATGAAACCTCTTTAAGGTGAATGTTCAACTAAATCAGAAGTACATTATTTTACTAAAACTGAAATCCTCCACTTAAGAAAAATTATTCTTTAGGAGAAAATGGGCAGGATGTTTGTGAGATGCTCTTAAAACTGAGATCAAGAAGTTACCCTAACAAGATAAAATGAACTCAGTGATGATAATACTTCTCAATGTAAAAGTGAATTCCAGGACTAATCCTTCTTATAGCAGCCAAGCAGAATGAGAAACAATTTAATGATAGGAATGCTAATTAAAACAAAGCAAACTATTTTATTATTTCATAATAATCATCTGGTTGTCTCCAAATACACTAAAGGTATTGTGCAATTCTCAAAGAGTGACAAACATTAATTGACCCAGATATATTTTGATGAAATGTAGAATAATCTTAATATTTAGAATTCACTGCAAGTAGTGAAAATACATGGAAACTAGATTTATTTATGAAGTTGATATGCAATTTTTACTTCAAAAATTTCAACAGCTTAGTTCACAAATATACCAACACAGAAAAATAATAAGAGCATGGAATTAAATTACTAAGAACTTGAAAAATTCTCCTACTAATGAGTTACTATTAAGAAAGAAACTTCTCAGTGTTCTGCCTACCTCACTGACCTGGCTCCACTGTGCCATTTATTAAAGGACACCGTGGTGAGCTCATTTCACAGTTGCGTTAATGCATCTTTGGCCATCTCTAAGTTGGAGGCAGTATACTACACAGTGGTCAAGAATGTAGGGGCTGTGTGTCTTCAGATCCATGTTCTAGTACCCACTTGGTATTGGTGATCAGCAGACTATTTATTCAAATATCTATTTTCTCACCTCTAAAATTTAGGTGATACTAATATTGGCCCTATGGTATTATTGTGAAAGTAAAACAAAAATCATTCAAGAGAAATATCAAGCACTACTGTGTAACAATAAATATTAAATAAATAGTACATTTCAGCTATTGCTGTTATTTATTACATTTATTGTTATTATCAAATTTCTCTGTCCCTCAGTTAAACCTTTGATAATTCCTATATAAAAGGTCAAAACAAAACAGAGTAATTTAAAAAAAAAAAAATTCTAGAACACTGTCTTTCATAAATTACCTCCATGAAGAAATTCTGGTTCTTGCATACACTTGCCAGAAAGTATGCATAAAGTCGAAGAATATCAGATGTTTGCCCAGAGAAAAGCACAACATTGACCCTCTCTGACCAACACTGAATGATTAAAAAGTTGAAAAGTTGGGTTTGCAGAGGGTTTAGACCTTCGTCTGCAACTATCAGGAAATACGGGTAATTCTCATCCAAGAACATTTTCCACTCCTTTGATAAGCATCCAGTAAATTGAGTACAAACATTAATGCTGGTATTTTTCTGAAGATGAAGAATTAAAGCAGTTCTCAAAGGAAGAAGTTCAGGAGAGCTGAAATACGTGTACTCAGCATCCTGTGAGGTGGATATGGAAAACTATGTTATTTAAAAAGTTTCTTGGTTAAGACATCATTAAGGAATTTAAGGACTAAAACCCAACACAGTTTTGCTGTGTCATATAGCAAGGAATAGACCTTTAAACTTTGACCACCATTTTTCAACTGTTTTCTGTAAATCACGATTTGGATTTAAAAACTTGTATCCCCTGTCTGCAAACACATAACACTCAGGGTTTACCATACTTTCCCTTCCCATTCACTAATTCTTTTCCTCTATAATCTCATTTCAAAGAGAAAATGGACAGAAAGTGTGTAAAAGCAAGGGTGGATAGAAATCATCGCTGCTGGGCAGCAGAGGTGACTCTCTTTGTCCTAGAGGACTGCTCCAGGTCAGCAACACCTTCCTTCAGCTCTGCAGGTTTATCTCAGCAGAGCGAAGCAATGTGTGGGGCCAGCTGGATCGTAAACATCAGACCAGAAAGCTGGCTGTTTTTTCAAAACATTGCTGGCAAGCTGTCAGCAGTATTCAGAATATAACAATAATGTGGAATGCAAAATGATTAAATAGATCCATACCAAAGCCTTTGAATAGCATATTAGTTACCTTTCAGAGTAGGATTAGGAAAGAGTAGCAGGGGTTATATATATCTGTATTTGAAATTGTTGGAAGTTTATTACTTATATTCATAATTAGAAAAGCAAATGTGGTATTCTCTTGCAGATATTTACTGCTGAGCAAATAAATGCAAAACAGGGTTGTTGAAATTGCCTGGACTCAAATATACTTTATTTTATGCTCAAGTAAATTTATTGTTGAGTTTTAAAAACAGAATTAGTTCTCAGAGATGAAAAACTAGAACCCAGAGAAAAAATTGGCCACTACTGAAATTTTCCACCCACCTGGACAATTCAATGTATCCTTGCAATAAAGATCTTTCATTGAAAATAAAAACCAAATAAACTGGTTTGGTCTTTGCTGAATAATGTGAATTCAGGTAATTTTTTTCTCTTTTTCCCTTTAAAATTTCTCCATTTTTCAAGATATATTTTACTTTATAATAATGGAAACATACTTATAAAATAATTTCAAGAATTTCTTTTAGTCCTGAAATCGTAAAAATAAACTCAATTGTCATGTTACCTGGAAGAAAACTGTGGTAAATTGTCCTCCTTTATTAATAAGATCCATGAGATAATGTTCAACCAGGTAGAAGAAATGGAGATTCTGCCCTGGCTGTAAAAATTTCTCACATATACATGTGATAAGTAATGAATCTCCATCAATCAGAAAAAATTCAGATTCAACAAAATCATTGAATAAACTGCAATATCTAAAAGAAAAATAGAGACACAGGAGGTGAGCCAATTCCAGCGCACAAGGGGAGGCTTCTGGGCCGCCATACCACCCCCGCCAGCACACAGGAGGTGAACCATGAGGGCTCCGGCAGCACCACCAGCCCCCCCCCCCATCAAATGAGGAGACATGTAAACAAGTCTCAAAACCAGACTTCCAGATCACCTACAGCAATCCCAAAGGGAAATGAGATGGAACACTCTGATACTCAACCACCTGGACTCCCTGAACTGGCAACAAAAGAGGATCTGGAAAAAATGAAATCAGAAATAATTTCTCAGATAACAGCAGAGATTGTGCTCATAGTGAAAGACAAGATTAACAAATCTAGAGAGGAGCTGAGGAATATGATGGAATCCCAACATAGGAAACAAATGGAATCCATAAAACAGATGCAAACAGATTTCCAGGAGATTAAAAACCCCATTGCAAGTCTACAAGCAGAATGAGCCAATGTGAGGACAGAATTTCAGATATAGAAGAAAAGATTGCAATTAGTGACCAGGAAAAGAAAATTTGCTTTAAAATTGTAAGGGACCATGAGAAATCAATACAGCAGCTGCTAGATGATGCAAAGAACAATAACATAAGACTGATTGGACTCAATGAAGAAACAGGAGACAGTGCAAATGACATAAAAAAACTGTTCAATGGCAGAAAACTTCCCAAGCAGGGGAAAAGAACTTGACATACACATAAGTGAGGCATATAGGACTCCAACTAGCCTTGATGAAAAAAAAAAATCTACACATAGGCATAGAATTGTTAAGATTCCAGAAACACAACAGAAGAACAAAGTTCTACAAGCAGTTAGAGAAAAGAAACAAATCACATACAAAAGAAAGCCCATCAGAATTACAGTAGACTTCTCAACACAAACCATCAAGGCAAGAAGAGCTTGGAGTGATGTATTTTAAGCCCTAAATGAAAACAGCCTCCAACCCAGATTGATGTACCTTGCAAAACTGTCTTTCAAAATTGATGGAGAAATAAGATACTTTCATGACAAAGAGCACCTTAGGAACTTCATGAATACCAAACCAGCACTCCAAAAAATTTTAGACAATATCCTAGGAAAAGACAATGAGGATCACAACCCCAGGAAGCCCAGCAGAATGAATCCATCAAGCACAACAAGAAAGGGTGAGAATCCAACAAACAGAAAAAGACATGACAATGACAAGTCAATATATATGAGTTATCACCATCAATGTTGATGGTCTCAATTCACCAATCAAAGGAAATAAACTGGCAGAATGGGTCAAGAATCAAGATCCAACAATATGCTGCATACAAGAAACACATTTAATTCAAAAATAAACTCATAGACTGAAACTTAAAGCATGGAAAATAATAATCCTTGCAACAGAAACCCCCCAAAAAAGCAGTAGTAGCTATCCTCTTTCCAAATCAAGTGGATTTCAAATGAAAATCTGAAACACTTTGATTCCAATAATTTCAGGTAAGGGATACTCAACTTGTATGTGCAAATCTGTTGTGAACATGTATTTTCATTCCTCTCAAGTAAAAATTTAAGAACAGTACTATTGGTTCTTAACAGTAATACAAGAAATTTCTAAATTGTTTTCCAAAATGGTGTTATCATTTTACATTCATATTAGCAGTATTAGAAAGTTCTAACTGGTTCACAACTAAACTGACATTTGTTCTTTTAAAACTTTCAACTTCATCTCCCTAATGAGTGTATAATTCAATCTTGTTATTTTATTGATTAGTATTTTTTTGATTCTAGTGTTGCACACTTTTCCTTGTGCTGTACTGGCTGTTTATCAACTTCTTGTGTCTACTTTTTTATTGGGTTGTCTATTAATGAGCTGTAAGAGTTCTTTATATATTCTGGTCATAGGTTATATACATTATAAATATGATCTGCTTAAGAACTACTTTTCATTTTAATGATGTCATTTAAAGTTCTAAATTTTGATAGAATCTCATTTATCAATTTTTTTGTTTTATACATCATGTTTTTTATATCCTAGGAAATACTTTCCTACCCTAAATTTATAAACATTTTCCATTATAATTTCTTCTTAAAGTTTTATAGTTTTAGTCTTTCATATTTAGGTTCATAGATGCTTTCAAGTTATTTTTATGTATGGAAATAAAGAGTTGAGGTTAATTTCTTATATATGGATACCAGGTGTTCTAGTACCATTTGCTGAAATCACTATTTATTCCTCTGCTCTTGAATTGAGTTTATGGTCGATAAAATGTTAACGTTAAATAATCTTTCAAAACTCAGTGGACCATATATGTGTGGTTCTATTTCTAGATTCTCTGTTTTATTCCAGTGATCTATATGTCTTTCCTTACACCAACACTGCCTTGATTACTGTAGTTTTGGAGGAAGTCTTAAAATTAGGTACTAAATATCTTCCAAAACTGCTTTTTTTTTTTTTTTTTTACTTTTCTAGGTCCTTTTTACTCCTACATAACTTTTAAATTTCAATATCCAATTCTTTATCTATAGCAAGTATACATAGACCTGAATTTTTATGTATACTTTGTGTTTTCTAATCATGCTAAATTCAATACAAGTTCTAGGAGCTCTTAGAGATTTCTTAGTATTTTCTCTGTAGATGATCATTTTATCTGCATATAAAGATTTTGCTTCTGCCTTGACAATCCTATGCTATTTGTTTATTTTTATTTCCAGACTACATTGGTTTGGGGTTATGTTTCATAGTTTAATGGACAGATGAATAGTAGGCATATCTGCCCTTGTTCCCCACCTTAAGGAGAAAGCATTGTATCTCCTCCATTCATATAAGGCGTTTTTGCTGTAAGTATGGAGTACATGTCTTTGATCTGTTGAGAAGGTTCTGTTCTACTTCTAGTCTCCTGATGGCTTTTACCATGAATAGCTGTAGAATTCAGTCCAATATTTTTTCTCCACCTAGTGACAGGGATCATATGGTTTTTTCCTTTCCTCTGTTAAAATGATGACATTTGGGGATGGAACTTCCAATGCTGAACAAACACTGCCATCCCTATAATAAAACCACTTTCTACACACTGCCAGATCTGTCTTCTAATAGTTTGTTTTCTTAAACAAATTTCTATCTATGTTTATACGTTTTTCTTCTATTATCTTTATCGTTTTAAGATTAGCACAATGTTGATTTCCTAAAATAAGAGAAGTGTTTCTTCTTTTTACTGCTTTAAATGTTTGATATAATTTAACAGTTAAAATGTATATATGCCTGTTGTTCTCATATAGGTAGGTTTTCAAGATAGGAATATACTTTCTTTACTAGGTGTTGTCCAAATTTGGTATTTCCTCCAGAGTTGGTTTCATTAATTTGTTTTCCAAGGTACTTCTTAGAAGTTGTCAAATTTATTTCAAAAATGATTTTTGTAATATGCTTTCTATATCCTTTTAAATTCTAAAAAACCTGAAAAAATGTAGATATTATGAATATCAATTAAAACTGCAATTTATGCATTGTCAATCTACTTTGTCTTTTACAATTCATTCTCCTGGAAGTCCTGCCCCATGTTTCAAAGGAGCTGGTATAAATATGAGCTTTATATATCATACTGAATCTGGAAAAATTAATGTGTATTTATTTTTGGTTTGTAGATTTTAAATAAATAGCATTCATTTAAGTTCAAAAAAAAAAAGAAAAATAGAGGAGTCGTGCGGAACAGAACAGACCGAATCAGCCTGCTGCAGACAGGCAGGCCTGCACACATCCTACCAAGGTGGCAAGTCACATGGAACACACCGAATCAGCCCACACCCCAGCAACAATCCACTGGACACCCCCTCCCCCCCCGCTCCTCTGTACAGCCACCTGGCGCCACACTACAAAGACACAGAGGACACCGGGCCATCAGACCATGGTACTGAGTCCCACTGCTCCCGGCCCAGAGATAGAGGCTTCTGAGCTGCCATCCCACTGCTCCTGGTCCAGAGGAAGGGGCTTAATGGCCACCATCCTTCCCGCTGCTCCCAGCCCAGAGGAAAGGGCTTTTGGGTCACCTTCTGTTCCGCCACTCCTGGGCCAGAGGAAGGGGCTTCCAGGCCACCATCCCTCCCACTGCTCCCAGCCCACAGGAAAGGGCTTTTGGGCCACCATCCCTACCACTGCTCCCGGCCCCTGTCCCACCTCTCCCAGGTCAGAGGAGGTAATCCGTGCAGGTGCCAACAGCCCCCCGAGTAGAAATGAGAAAACACATAAATAAGTCTCAAAACCAGACTTCCAGATCACCTAAAGCAACCCCAAAGGGAAATGAGATGGAACACTCTGATACTCAACCACCTGGACCCACTGAACTGGCAACAAAAGGGGATCTGGAAAAAATGAAATCAGAAATAATTTCTCACATAACAGGGGAAATTGTGCTCCTAGTGCAAGACATGATTAATAAATCTAGAGAGGAGCTCAGGAACATGATGGAATCCCAACATAGGAAACAAATGGAATCCATAAGACAGATGCAAATAGATTTCCAGGACATGAAAAACTCCACTGAAAGTCTGCACAGCAGAATGAGCCAATGTGAGGACAGAATTTCAGATAGAGAAGACAAGATTGCAATTAGTGAGCAGGAAAAGAAAAATTGCTTCAAAATTATAAGGGAACATGAGAAATCAATCCAGCAGCTGCTAGATGATGCAAAGAAGAATAACATAAGACTGATTGGACTCAATGAAGAAACAGGAGAGAGTGCAGATGACATAAAAAATCTCTTCACAAAAATAATGACAGAAAACTTCCCAAGCAGGGGAAAAGAACTTGACATACACATAAGTGAGGCATATAGGACTTCAAATACTGTTGATAAAAAAAAAAATCTACACATAGGCATATAATTATTAAGATTCCAGAAACTCAACAGAAGAACAAAGTTCTCCAAGCAGTCAGAGAAAAGAAACAAATCACATACAAAGGAAAGCCCATCAGAATCACAGCAGACTTCTCAACACAAACCATCAAGGCAAAAAGAGCTTGGAGTGACATATTCCAAGCCCTAAAAGAAAACAGCCTCCAACCCAGATTGATATACCCTGCAAAATTATCTTTCAAAATTAATGGAGAAATAAGATACTTTCATGACAAAGAGCACCTTAGGAACTTCGTGAATATCAAACCAGCACTCCAAAGAATTTTACACAATATCCTAGGAACAGACATTGAGGATCACAACCCCAGGAAGCAAATCAGAATGAACCCATCTGGCATGACAAGAAATTAAATGTAAAGGGGGAGAACCCAACAAAAAGAAAAAGTCATGGCAATGACAAGTCAATACGTTTCAATTATAACCATCAATGTTAATGGTCTCAATTCACCAATCAAAAGAAATAGACTGGCAGAATGGGTCAAGAAGCAAAATCCAATAATATGCTGCATACAAGAAATACACTTAATTCAAAAGGAAACTCATAGACTGAAAGTTAAAGGGTGGAAAACAATACTCCATGTGACAGGACCCTGAAAAAAAGCAAGAGTAGCTATCCTCTTTGCAGATCAAGTAGATTTCAAACCAACACTGATTAAGAGAGACAAAGAAGGACACTACATCCTTGTAAAGGGAAGAATCCAAGAGGAACAGATGACAATCATAAATATCTATGCACCAAACACTAGTGCACCCAACTATATAAAACAAATACTAATGGACATGAAAAGTCATGTATGCACTAATACAATTGTAGTGGGGGACATCAACACCCCACTGTCACAAATAGATAGATCAACTAGACAAAAAATAAGTAATGAAATACTAGAACTCAATCGAACTCTTCAACAAATGAACTTAACAGATGTTTACAGAGTCTTCCACCCCACAAAATCAGAATACACATTCTTCTCAACTTGCCAAAGATTAAAACAAGACCTATATCTCTCGCCATGCATTAAAATAAAATCAAAATGGATTAAAGATCTAAATATTAATATAGAAACTCTGAACCAGTTGGAACAGAGGTTAGGTAGACTCCTTGAAGACATCGGTGTATGAAAAGATTTTAAGAACAAAACCCCAGTTGCCCTTGAACTAGCACAAGCAATCAATAAGTAGGATCTCTTCTTATTAAAAGGCTTCTGCCCAGCAAGAGAAACCACCAGCAGTGTGAAGAGACAACCCACAATGTGGGAAAAATCTTCACCTGCTCTTCCTCAGACAAAGGTCTACTATCTCAAAACTATAAAGAACTTAAAAAGATCAGACCTCCCAAATTTAAAGACCCAATCCAAAAATGAGCATCTAAAATGAACAGACATTTCTCACACAAAGAAGTAGAAATAGCAAATAAATACAATAGCAAATAAATATTTGAATAAATACATGAAAAAATGTTCAACATCACTGGTCATTCGAGAGATGCAAATGAAAACAACACTGAGATTCCATTCCACTCCAGAAAGAATGGCTGCTATCATGAAATCAACCAATAACAAATGCTGACGGGGCTGTGGGGAAAGAGGAACCCTGCTCCACTGCTGGTAGGAGTGTAGACTGGTGCAAGCACTGTGGAAATCAGTATGGAGATACCTCAAAGAACTAGGACTGGAAGTCCCATTTGACCCCACTATTCCACTGCTGGGGGTCTTCCCCAAAGAATTAAAATAATCATACCACAGTGATATATGTGCACCCATGTTCATAGCAGCACAGTTTGTAATAGCTAAAACTTGGAAACAGCCCAAATGCCCATCAACTGGAGACTGCACAAAGAAAATGTGGGTTTTTTTAATAAAATGGAGTACTACTCAGCCATAAAAAATGAGAAATTAGAGACATTTATAGCTAAGTGGATGCACATTGAGGCGATACCTTTAAGTGAAATAAATAGGACACACATGTATAAATACCGAATAGTTTCTCTGGTGTGAGAAACTGCAAGTGTAAATAAGGACTAAAATGTATAATAGGTAATGTGAAATATGAAGAAAAGGGGTAAAGGGGAAGGAAGTGGGAGGGCTAGGGGAAAGGATAGAAGGGAATGGGATTAATATGAGAAAATGGAAAAATAGGAACAAAATCTTTGTAAATAGGGAGGACGGGAGGGGTTGAAGGGAGGGCTGGGCAAGGGTGAAAAATAAGAACCAAGAGAGACTATGTAAAGGTACAAATTTCCAGTGATGAATGTCATTATACTGTATACTTAAAATGTACCAATGTTTAGAATGAATAGTCGATAATGCAAAATAGCAAGAAAAGCTCCAAAGGGGTAGGGGTAGTGGGAGGGGCAGGGGAAAGAAAAAATGATGAGAAATGGAAAAAATGGAAATAAAGTCTTTGTAAATAGGGAAGGGTGGAGGGGGTGAAGGGAGGCCTAGGAATGGGGAAAAAATAAGAACCAAGATGCATTGTGTAAAGGTACAATTCCCAATGAGAAATGTAATTGTGTTGTATACCTACAACGTACCAATAAAAGAATTTAATAAAGAAAAATAGAGAGTTAAAATGTATCATTTCAACAAAATAATGTCCAAAAAAGCAGTAGCATTGTTCTTATCATTTCAGCATTATCATGAATAACTGAATTTGCTGAGTGTACATAATTATGTATATAGATAGATAGAGTGTGTATATTATACATGTATCATGTATGTATATATGTTCACACTGATATTGATATGGATAGATGAGTATAAGGTCATATATATATATATATATATACATATATATATATACAAGGAAATATATTGTCTCCAAGATTTTTATTATTACAAATATACTCACTCAGCATTTGGCAATTTGTTCAAAATAAACAATGACATTTCCTCTAAAAACTTTGTGTGTTCTTCTAAAAAAGGAAAAAATAGATTATTTTTCATCTACTGTTTTTAAATGAACTCAAGTTTATTTATTATTTGCAAAATACGACAAAATAATATAATTATTTTCATTCCATTAAGCCTACACATATTACATTTTATAATTCCTTAAGTACTTAAATTGAAAATTACCCATTCTTGAGGCTATTTCTGCCTCCAGTTGGAACTGGAAATTATCACATACAGCAGATATCCTTTACTCTGGTCACTCTAAATGGCAGTTGGTAATGAAAATGGCAAATCTGCAAAGATAGAGCAAAAATAAGAAATTATGTACTGAATGACTACAGGTGTGAAGAAAATCTTAGGCACTGGGAATACAAGAACAAACATAGTCAACATGCACTTGATTCTCAAGGGGCTGCAAGTCTATCACAAAAGAAATTTGCTAATCATGTAATCATATAAACAATGGGAAATTGCAAACAAAAAATTCAAAGGGGTCAGAGGAAGCTTTTGTAAAGACACACATGGGGATGAATTCCAAAGGCCCGAACAAGAATTAGACAAAAGTGAGGACAGCAGTATTCCCAGCAAAGGGAACATCAGAATGCCCCATGTACAAGCCCTGTGGCATGAGGAATGCGGATGGAACTAGGGTCTTAAAAGAAGCCAACAGAGCTGGAATAGAGAAAGTGAGAGAAAGGGTGAGGGGCTCTAGAGAGAAATACTAGAGCATGAAGAGCCTTTGAGGGCAGCTTACAGAAGGTTCTCTCCATCCTACAATTAAAAAGTGCTGATTTTAAGCAGGTGATGCTCTGATGGCTATGAATTTAGAAGACTTAGAGTACTGCAAATAGAATGGGAGCAAAGTTTTGGTCAATAGAGTAGAGAAAAAACTACTGTTCGGATGGGTAATGATGGTACAACTTTGATGCAACTGTAATTTCATGGGTGTTTGAGCCAACAAAACTGGAGAGATGTGGGTTTCTTTGAAGTACATTAGAAAGGAGAATTTGAGATAATTTGGTAATGGATCAGATATGGTTAAAGAAGAGAGGAGAAGGGGACTGTCAAAAATGACTCATAGGATTATCTCTCCTGCAACACGATGGATGACTAAACCACTCCAGGGCTGGGGACCATAGAATGTGACTCAAGTGAGACCAAGATGATGAGATCGTTTGTGGACAACCGAAACGTGGCTTGCTTTTCAAGACTTCCTGCTGGTCATGTTGTAGAAGTAGTTAAATACATAGTTCTAAATGTCAAACATAAGTATGAGTTAGATTTGAATATAGGAGTCATCTGAGTGATAGTAATAAAGAGTGCACTGGTACAGATGAGCTTCCTTGGACAGAAAGAGAGAGCATCATGGAAAAAGAGAAAGGCACAAAATTCAATTTTTAGTATTAGTAATGTTTAATAAATGGCACCAGAGAGAAGAAAGAGTCTGCAAAAAACACAAAAAGAACTAAAGAGGCAGAAGGCAGTGCTCTTGAGTATTTTGTAATGCAAACCGATGTTGAGACATTTGGCATACAATCTGTTAGGGCTGTTAAACATGAAATAGGATGGATAGATGATAGATAGATAGATAGATAGATAGATAGATAGATAATTTTATTTTATAACATTAAATAACATTAACATATAATGGTGATGCACACTTCAATATTCAAATGATAAGGAAAGAAAGTGTATGACTGTAAAAATAAGTACATTTGAAGAAAGAAATGTGGTCTGGAAGATTAGGAAACAATGGAGATAGGAGTGTAAGAATCTTTTGCAAAGATTTATACAGCGTCCGCTCTTAACCAAGTGTATTTGCTGCAATATGGGCAAAGAAGTATGAAGCATCATCCTCACACCCAGTGCAGGTTTAAAGAGGATGAAATCCAACATTGCAATATAATATGCTGATTTGTTTCAGTAGCAATGGCATAGGAAGCCAGCATGGAATGGGGAATTCTTCAATTGAATTGGAGGGATCACAGTCCTGTATTCTGAAGTTTTGAGGAGAAGTTGGAAAGATGATGAAGAATTATGGAATAACGTTGGAGAATACAAGAGATTTAGAGGATGGCATTCTGGGTAGCAAAAACAGCAGCATTTAATTTGCAGAGATGTAGAAGTACAGAAGCAATGTGACATTCTGCAGTCATTCTACATAGGAAAAGAGTGACTGACAAGAGAGGAGGGTTGCAAGGCAAGGATGGATCAGATTTTAAAGGGTCCTGTGCCCAGGTAAGGAGTTGTCCTGAAAACCCACACATTTCAAGCAATTCTCGACTTCATTAATCGCACAGTAGCTGGACTATCTTCTTTCAGTTCTGCAAACTGACCTAGTTTTAGCAGGAAAGAGAAATTAGTGAGAACTGAGCAAGCAAGGGAAAATTAATCTCATCTAAGTTAGGGAGAAAAAAAGAGCTTCAGAAAGGATAGTGTCTGAAGCTACAAGAGGAAATAAGTTCATTCATAGTTTGCCAGACATTCATAGCACCCTTAACATTATCATGAAACTACTAAAATTAACCAAATGCCTAATTACTTCATTTATTAAGTAGCTCACTGCAAACAAATTACCAAGTATTAATATCCTAACAACTCAGAAATTGTTTGAACAAATAATATGCATAAACTGAAAAAACATGTTTTGAAATTAAGTAACTATAACTAGCAATGAGATTTGGGTGCCCATCAGACATCGCACTATTTTTCAATAATAGCTGCGGTGGAAGAATAAAACCTGCCTTACTTGGACAACTAAGGGATTCCCCAGCCTGCCTGCTCTCCTCTCACATTCCCTACAGAAAGCTTCTCTGCTAAACTCTATCCCAAACACACACACTTTACCCCTTAAGTAGAACTCAGTCATTATCCCTACTTCTCATCTGTCATTTAAAGGAGAGGCAGGGAGAAAAATATAATCAACCTCCCGTACACCTGTCATAATTGCTGAATGAAACACACACACACACACACACACACACACACTGAAACACACACAAATTAGAATCTCCAGCCACCTGAGACCAAAAATCAAAAACAAAAATAAGAAGAAAACATATGAATAACCATAATTCAGGAACAGAACAGATCTTCAAAGAATTCTAATTAGTATTGTCAAAAATATTATCAAACAAAATAATAATAGCTACCTACAGCAAAGAGATAAAAAATGAGAGCACTCTTAAAATTGTAAACATAATTTCAGAAAAATATTAATAAGTAGAATAGTAAATTGAACCCGCTCTAATATCAAGTTTGCAATCAATCTGGGGATGAGAGTCCAAGAGACTTCTTAGAGGGCAGAATTAAAAGATGATAAATCCATGAAAAAATTTCTAAGTCCACCTACTAGCAATGACATGAGTTAAGAGAACTAGGATTTCAAAATCGGTAGGCATAAAATTAATTAAAGACATACAAGGTGTGTTAAGAATACAGTGAATTTTTAACTTTTTATAACTTGTTACAATAAAAGTCATAGTGTCATGGATCCCCTTCAAAATGATTCCTCTGGCTTCAAACACATCCCAGCATTCTTACCACTTTTTAAAAATTTTATTTTGTTTTGTTCTGTTTTATGTTTTTAGTATCTGTTTGCAGCACATGAAACTTATATTTATCTTGGGGAGTAGGTACTTATACATAATGTAGCTTGTTTCTTCTTTGTTAATCCCATTTCCACTCACCTCCCTCCCTCCACCTCTAAATCTCCTTTCTCCATTTTCATTCTTATTCTTAGCTCAAATTTATGACATATAATTGTTTATATTTGTTGAGGTTATTAGGTTCCTGTACATGGCATATTCTGGAAGTTCTTCCTAAACGTCTTTAGTTGCACTGTTGTGGTTGCCTCAATGACCTGGATCAAATCAACACACTTAGCTTTCATGGTTATTTTCATTCTGGGGAAGAGCCAGAAGTCACACAGTGCCATATCAGGTAAGCAAGGTAGAAGAAGACCCGCCGTAATCTTTCTATCAGCCTACCTTTCTGTTGGAGGGCAACTGCCAACAGCATTTACTGTATTTTTTTTTATCACATCTCACAAAGACACTTATGAAGGAGAATTTCTAGACCTGCTTCAGAAAGTAGCAAGAATGATGGGCTAAGTGTATTGAAATGAGAGAGAGTATTTTTTTGAGGGGTATTCGTGGAAATGTGCATTTTACTGTGACTTTAAAAAATTTAATGTTCACTGTGTATTTTGGTCACATCTCATATTTCAGTAATATAATGATAAGACCAGAAATAAAGAAACACATTCTTAGATTCAAAAATTTCTCCAAACACAGAGCAGAAATGACATAAAAGGAAACCACACTTAGGCACACCTGGTAAAACTTAGAGCTCTAAGAATAAAGACAGAAATATAGATCATTGTGAAGAAATGGAAGTACTAGAACGCACATATGAATTCTAGAACATATGTGAAGAGGACAACAGCATGAATACTACTCATAGATTGTGTAGGTTTTAAACCTATTTCTCAGACATAAAACACAATTTTTGTAGACATGTTGTTTACCTTCTCTGTGCCTCAATTTACTATCTATCAAATGAGACAATAATATACTCTCTTGTGGTTATGTTTCCAAGTTAGTAAAATGAATGAACTGATGTATATGAACTGCTTAAAATATTGTCTAGCATATGGTCCAAAGAACTAAAATAAGCAATACTGAAGGATATTTTAAGAAAATAAAATAATATTTTCAACTTTCTAAGGGGAAATTATCTTGAAACTAGATTTCTGCATCCAAACAATTATGCAATTCCTGGAGAAGACAACAACACCTAACTAGACATGAAGCTAGAAATGTCTTCAGTCATATATCTTAAATTATTGTTTTGTTTAAAGAAAGTACAGAAAACGTTTGTGAGGAGATAATAAAATATCACTGAGGCTACTTTTGATTCAGAAAATTAAAGAGAGATATAAGGAAAAATAACAGAATCCAGAGTCTATGATGCTTTGAGGTCAGAAAGTCTATTTCAAATAAGCGTCACTGATGCAGAGCTTTTTTTTTTTTTTTTTTTTTTTTGTCCTAGGGATTGAACTCGGGACCTCAGGTAACATAATAATAATGTAATAACCAAATTGAGAAGCTCAGAAAAGAAATAATAGAATAAACAGAAGAATGCATGTCAAGCTCCTCATCTTTCCCAGCAGGAAGTTCAGAGTATCAACTAAAGATAATGTCAAAAAATAATACGTGGAATCAGAAGTTATCCTGCTTTCCTGATACTTACTGCATCACTGTGCTACCAAAATCCTATATTCGGGAGTTTCAGGAAGTGATGCAACTACTAAACAGTGAAGGAATGATACAGTGCCGCCATTTTGCAACACCTAGTGTGTTACCAGATACTGCTTTGTTCAGGTGACAGAACAGAACCAGAGAAAACAGAGGCAAATGTCTGTCTGCATTGCCAATGTTGTACTGCAGCCCACCGATCAAAAGAAATTAAAACTGAATTTGATCAAAACTATAGCAGTAATGGCTAATTTATAAGACATTGTAGAGATCAAAGAATATTAAATGACCCCACAAGAACTAGGCAAATCTCTATAGGACACACAGACTCATTTTAAAGAAATTAAAAGAAACTTGAAAGCCTATCATCTAATCATGGTATTGCGGTTAGAAAGGTACTTGGAATCTGATTCAAGCAATCTTTAAAACATCAGAAATGAAGAAGGAAGGAGAGGCGAACGGAAGGAGGAAGTGAGAAGAAGAGAAATCAGGGAAGACAATGGGAGGTGTCCATGCCTCTGAGGGGAAGAGCTGACCCATGGAGTGAGGGGATTCTAACGTGGTCTCCACCACTCCACGCCCTTGGTGTGCAGGCCTTCTCATCGCTTCTGGTTGAGAACTGCAGATTCGTGACTTGAATGGGACAGCCTCTCTGGGACTCGGTTACAGTGTGTCAGACACGTCATGGCGACAGGGGCCTCTGGAGGCACAGCCATCTCGTGAGGCAGCCAAGGGCAGGGACCCGAGTGGGATCTAGAGGCCAAGAGTCACCCTCAGCCAACAGGTAGCAAGAGAACAGGGAGCCTGTGTCCTCTGGCTGCAAGGACCTGACTTGTTCTAAAAACCCGAATGAGCACCAGGGCTGGGAGGAGAGGGCCACCCCTGAGACACCTTGAGTGCAGCCAGGAGAGGTGCTGAGCAAGAAGACTCAGGGCGCCTGGGCAGGGTCTTCTGCTCCACAGAATTTTAAAAGAATAAATGTGCATTGCTTAGGCCACTAAATGTGTGATAATTTTTGGTTATGCACAACAGAAAATTAACACCTGCCCCCAGTGCGTGAGTATATTCTTGTAACTCTTAGGAGAGTAAGACTTGTCTGAAGCCACTGAAATGTGTGAGTGCCTAGGATCCCGCTGGAGACCTTATTAAAATCTGGTCTCTGGATTCTGCAAGTGGGAGGCGTCCTACTGTGCTGAATTTCGCGACAGCAGCACTCACTGCGGTCAGCGTCCGAGTGTAAGGGCAGTGCTCGGATCTCAGGGCCCTTGTTCCTCAACAGCCCGGGGTCCTTTTGCAGAGGACCCTCCAGCGCCTGAACAACCTGGTCTGTCCCCAAGCTTCCGCGCTCACCACCGCCGTCGCTGCCCCGCCTCTGCCCACCGCCCTCGCACCCAGCCGCCTCGGCCTCCGCAAGTCCCGCGCCCCGCCTGGTCCTTTCCATCTGGACGTGCGAGGAAACCTCGGACCCTCACGGTACAGCTGTGCTCCGGCCCCTCCCTCGCCTGGGCAACCCTAAGCCCTTGGCTGGCCCTGAAGCACCGCCCTCTCCTCCCCCGGACCCAGATCCGAACCTGCTGGGTCCAGAGCGCCGCTGAGCCGCGCGTCCGACCCAGGAAAGGTGGAGGAGCCCGGAGCGGCGCGAGCTCCCGCGTCAATGGAGCCCCGGGGCAGGCGGGCCGGGCGCATCTGGGCATTCCAGCCAGTCTTTTATACCCAGGCAGCGTTTCGGTTTCCTTTCTCCTCCAGGAAACGTTTTCAGTTCCCCTTCATCAGGAACTGGGTAAGAGAACTTTGGAAAAAGTGGCTTTTAGCATTTTTCTCTCCAACAGAGGCAATAATAAAAGGCTTTGGAATTAATTATAGTAAGCCCAGTATTTAAAAATAACCACGGAAGGAACTGAGGCCGAGAAATCTGGGAGCATCTGCATAAGATAAAATGAAAAAGGCAGTGGAAACAGATGAGTTTTAACCCCGTTGAATCTGAAACTCCACCATGAGATTTGGGGTCTTGCTGCTTTCATTTGTACGCAAAATGGGGGGAAAAAAGAGACAATACTTAATACACGAGGACGTAAGTTTCCAGTAGGAGAAGCTTTCTTGTGAGCTCTTTAGAACTTCCAAAAGGAAGGAGGAAAAAGTACTGTATCAGTAAAAAACTTCAACTGAAAAAGCCGCTTGTTTCCTTTTACTTCATTCTTGACGCTTTCACCTGTTGACGTTGGAAAATTAGGTTTCAACACCTTGTCATTTCATTTCATTTCATTTTTTAGTGTCCTAGTGTCCTTATTGGAAAGATACTGGAATTCTAGAAGTGGTGGGCGTGGGATCCCGGGATCATGGGGACCTGGCATTCCAGTCTGCTTCGTCTTTGGGGAAGAGCTGAGCCGCAGGTCCTGTTCCACCTTCCACCAGGTAAACTGTGAACTGCAGCCGTCGTTGATACACTGGAGAGTCATGTTGCTCACCAAGAGGTGGGGTTGTAGATGGAGGACGTTCTTCACATTCGTCTGGCATTTGTTTACTTGTTTATTTGGAAATTTGTGCTGTGTGTGTTACTGATGATACTGAGGCAAAATAAAAGCTGAAATTTAACATATGATCTATTGTAAATTGTCTTATTCTTATGTCCGCCTTCCTTAATATCTCCAATGTGGCAGACTGGATAAGGCCCTTCCCTCCTAACTCCAACAGTGGTCAAAGCCCCATTTTCTTGTGTTAACTTTCACACCAACAGGTGCTTTACAGTTGAGTTATTTAAGGACACTGAGATGGGGGAATGGTCTGTATTACCCATGTGGGCCCACAATAATCACGAGAGCTCTTATAGGCGGGAGGCAGGAGTCACAGAGTCAAAGAGACAACAAGAGAGTAAGTGGCAGGCTGGAGATGGAGGTGGATCCACAGGCCAGAGAATCGGAATCAGGTTTCTGGAAGCTGGCAAGGGCCTGGAGACACACTCTTTTCTAAAGCATCTAAAACCAGCCCAGATGACACCTTGACTGGAGCCCAGCAAAACTGACCTTCAGAACTGTAAGAGAATCAGTTTGTCTTAAGCCACTGTGTTTGTAACAGTTATAGAAGCCATAAAAACCTGTTATACTACTGAAAGCTAACAGAGTAGGAAACAGATGATACATTTTCCAACAGCAAAAATAATGCATTGTGTTACAACAACAGGCGGCATTAATCAAGAAAGCTACTGTGTGCTGCATTTATTATCAAATTAATTCTCACAATTTCATGAGCTGTGTGCTATCACTGTTGCCACTTTATAGATGAGAAAAATGATTAAAGAGTTAATACAACTAGGAAATGGCAACAAAATTCAAAACTTGGTCTAACTCAAAGCTTTATTTGTAATATTCTCTATTACATAATCTCTGATAAAGACTTCAATTTCTATAACTCAAACTCTTTCAGCTAATAGACAAATTATTTCTTTTATTTTCTTTTTTGGCTAAATTGTGTGGTGGTGTCCCTTAATCACCAATACTCTCATTCATGGTTGGAGGGAAGGGATAAAGTGGCACAAACACCTTGGGAAAAGTTTTGGAATTTTTAAAATCAATCTGAACATGTATCTTCTCTGTGATACAGCAATTTCAGTCAGAGATATACACAAGAAAGGAAAGGCAAATGAGAACTTACAGTCACACAGAGACTTGCATTGAATGTGCAAGCCCCTGATGGGTTTTAAGCTGTTGACACTCATGTTTGGAAACATTACTCTAGCTTTAGTTTGTACTCCATAGATTGATAGGAAGATGAGGGGTCCAGAGGAGGCTATGGAAGTCGTCCTGGAGAGAAATGGGATGGCTGGAACAAATATGGTGATATTCAGAATCGGAAAGATGTGGATTTATTGGGAGAATGTTTTCAAGATAAGTTTGGCATGGCTTGGAAGTGGAGGGAGGGGAGAGAGAAGAGAGTTGGGACTTCAAGGCTGACTCCTTGGAGCCAAGCTAGCACAACAGGATGGATGGTGGTGCTGGCGTTAGAACACCTTGAAAAGAGGCCATGGTTCAAGGGTAGAAATGCAAATGGGTGGGCCATCCAGTTACTAAAGATAATTGAGGAAACTGATGTAGATTCAAAGCTGGTGTAGCTGAGGAAGAACTTGTAGAAGCTAGGTTTGGGCTTGGTTCCTTACACACCCTAGTTTTTTATCCTCCTAACATACATATGAAACACCTACATGTTAATCTCATGTCATACTTGTTACAAAATAAGCAAAGAATGTATGGGCATTGCAGGGAAACAAATCAATCAGTATAGTATAATGCACTGAACACTCTGATGGAGTTAGAACAAAAAGCAATGGGAACATGGAGCAGAAATGCTGTAAGTATTCTGGAGACACACGGAAGCAGGTTCTGGACTTTGATTTTCAAAGGAAGAGCTGGGTATGTTGCTGAAGAGCTGCCGAGAAATCTTGGGTGTGGGGAGGAGCTAGGAAATACCATAAAGGAAGAAATTCCTCCTGCTCTGCAATTTCCTCTTACAGAGTCAGGCAGACTCAGCAGTATCCAGATATAAATAGTACATTAAAGATGATGGCAAAAAAAAGAAAACCTAGGGAGAAGACTGGGGTTACACAGGTTCCACATGGCCACCTCCCTCTGTTCTTCTGATGATCCTCTCCATTCACGTCTGTGGCTTCTTGTGACCCTAGGCCAACTAGGACGCAATGAAAAGCCTAGCCTGCTTCTTGGTTTGTCAGCAGGATATGTTACCACAAACCAAATGAACTACTGTTGCAGGGCAAGCCCAAGCAGGGGTAACTATTAGTGATGACAGGAAATCTTCCCGGAGTCAGGGCTCTGGCTGTACTGCTGGTCATCAACCAGATATGTAGGGAGAAACCGGAGGACATAACGATCCACACAGACTCCTGACCAGCAGTAATTAATTTGGCTAGTTCAGCAGAGAACTTGAGGAAGTTAGGTTGAAAAATTGGATACAAAAATATCTGAGGAAGAATGATGTGCATGAACTATAAGAGTGGACACCAAGTGTGCAAATCTTTATGTCTCAAGTCCATGTCCACAAGAGATGATGCACTACTAGAGAGCCTAGACAGCCAGATGGACAGGATGATGTACCCAGTAGATACTGGCTAATCTTGGTCTTCTACCTACTGTAGCTCACACTATAGAGCAAAATTCAGAACACAGTAAATCATGGTGGTAGTGATGGAGGCCATGCAGGAACCCAACAGCATAGACACCATTCCACCAAACCAACTTACTACAGCCATTGCTGTATATCAGACCTATCAGTGGCAGAAGCTTATGCAGTGCTTTAATACAGCAAAGCCTTCTGAAGGACCTGCCAGCCACTTGGTAGAAAATTGATTCCATTAGATTTCTTCCTAAGGAGGGCAGCAATTCATTGTCTTTGAAAACTACATGTTCTGAATATAGGCTTGCTTCCCTGATAAAGACCATGGGAGGTTAATTACTCAAAGTTGCACATTTGCAGAGTCCCTGATGGGATTCCATGTATAAATTACCTAGCTCCTTCTCGTCAGTGAAAGAATCATGGAGTGAATATTCTACAAGGGCTTCTGAAGGGACCTGGTTACTCAATGTGAGCTTTGCTTCATGACGAAGCTGTCATTAACTCTTATCCTCTTTCCTGCTTTCTTCCCTGTCTGCCTGCTAGTGACTCCTGGCCATTGTCAGTTGTCCCAAATGAACTATTTGCACTCAAATCCTCACCTTGGGACCTCTTCTTGGGGAGCTCGCTTTCTTGCTTCACACTAACATGCTGTTTTTTCTTAAGTATTTCAATCAACAACAAGCTCTTTCCCATCTCAGGAAACTAATATTCACCAATGGAGGAAAGAGAATCATTGAGACTGGAAAAGAAAGCAGAGAAGTGATCTTATAATGGGAAGAGTTTTCAAAAAAGATACTGACAAATGCCACTGAGAAATGAAATACAGTTAGAACTCAAAGTTGCCCTAGGACTGGAAAGTGGGAAAGTATTATTTCCAAAGAAAAGGAACTCTCTGTGAAATTGAAGGGACAGAAATTAGAATGCATTTAGGCAGCAGCCATGCAGTCAGCACCTGCAATGTACCAGGCCTTGCACTTTCTGACAGGAATATCAAGGGTGAATGGCAAAAGAGCCTCTGCTGCACTCAGGGAACTTATAGTCCAGTGGAATGATAAGCAAAAATGTAAATACTTAAAAGTTGTGAAAGTGGCATATAAGAATAAGAGGAGCTGGACATGCTGGCACACACCTGTGATGCCAACACACAGAAGCCTGAGGCAGAAAGCTTGCCACAAATTAGAGGCCAATCTGAGCTACACAATGAGTTAATTCAAGGCCAGCTTGGAATATATAGCAAGACTCTGTCTCAACAGACAAACAAATAAACAAGTTATAAAGACTTAGACTGGAGAGTTAAAGAAGATATTTCTAAGGAAATGATATTTCAGCTAAGCCCTGAAGGCGAGAAGAAGCTGGCCATGCAAAGAACATGGAAAGAGTATTTTCAGAAGAAACTACACATTCACAGCATGCAAACAGGAAAAAAGCTTGGTGTGCAGTGACAGAAGTTCACTGTGCCTGGAGCTGTGATGTGAGCTGAGACTGGAGAGGTAGGCCAGGATTGTCTCACCAGGACAGGATCCAGAGGAGAAACTTCATTCTGAGTACAGTTGGAATTTATTGCGTCATGGAGAAGTTGTGATGTGATCCAATTTTTGTTTTCAGAAGATGACACTGGCTGAATGTCTGAGAATGGCTGCATGAAGACTAAGCAGGCAGTAAATGAGAGAAGGAAGAGATGGTAGAACCAATCTACTTTTCCAAGAAATTTGCTCCTGGAGGTAAGCACAGAGGCAGAAAGGTAGCTCAAAAGAAGTAGAAATTCCACGGTGGTCTTTTCAGATGGAGAATAGTGACAGTGCGTCATTGAGCAGTCTTGAGCAGTCTGTGGGAAGACAGACAATCCAGAGAAGAAAGGAGAACAGAAGAGACTTAATCTAAGACAGTGGGGTGAAGGGTACTTCCGCCTTCCTTCTCTCTCAAGATTTCATTGAAATTTTAGAAAAGAGGCTGCATGTTTGTGATTAAGAATGTGTATAATGTGTAACTATGCAGGAAAGTAAAAAGGAGTTTCTGAGCTACAGGTATAAAATGGGTAAAGATTTGTAGAAAAATCAGAAGGATAAAATGATAGCCTTAAATTTCTCAGAGGCAAGAGTGCCAATTCCAAGCTACACTTTTGAAATTTTGGCAGATGTCACTGGCATATAGTGGTAAAGTTCACAAATACCAGATGTCTTAAATCTTACAAGCAGTTCCAATCGTGAAGAATTATCTTGCATCTTGAATAAATTTTGAAGGTTGTATCAGAAATTTATGTAGATAAAAATTGATTTATAATATTTTAAGCCTAGAATTAAATCTTACTTTACTTGTAAATACAAAGTTTATTTACACAATTTTTATAAAATGAAATTTACCTAATTTTGTGTACATGAGATTAATCTTTTTTTTATTTGGAACTTTTAACCTGAGTCATTCACTCTTTCAAGATATTATGGCAGCAGCTGGGCTGAGTGGTGCAGGTCTGTGATCCAGCACTCTTGGAGTCTGAGGCAAGAGCATCATAAGTTTGAGGCCAGCCTGCACAAACTAATAATTCAGCGAGATCCTGTCTCAAAATAAAAACTTTTAAAAAATGGCTTTACAAAGGCCTGAGAATGTAGCTCAGTGCAAGGACTCTGAGTTCAATTCCCAGGACTGCAAAAAGCAAGCAATCAGGAAACAAAGAAACACTACATTGACATTTCAAACTTTACATAAATGTCATAACTTTTTTTGGCAGTACTTGGACTCAACATAGAGCTTTTGCACTGAGCTACATTCCTAATCCTTTTCAACTTTAATTTTTTTCCAGTACCGGGATTGAACTCAGGACCTTGCACTTGCCACGCAGGTGCTGCGCTGTTGACTTTAATTTTGAGGCAGAGTTTAAGTCACTAAACTCCCAGGATGAGCTTGAATGGTTGAGCCTACGGCTTCAGGCTCACAGAGGGCAGGGGTCACAGAGGTGGAGCACTGCGACTGGCTTCAATGTGGTTCATTTGCAGCTGAGTAATTCAGTGACTCTGATACAAGTGGAGTATAACATATGAGTACAACATTATTTCCTCTTGATAAGTCACGCTCAAGATTTTAATATAGATTTTTATATTATAAACTTTTAAAAAATAATCTTTTCTACTGCTTTGTAAATTATAAATCAGGGTATCCTGTTCCAAACTTATAGCTTGTTGGAGAGTTTCTCTAAAATCTTCAACTCCAAACACATACCTGGAAGAGTATAATTTGCTTTCACTCTCACATAGAGGAGACAAGTTTGGAATTTCCAAATCAGCTTTATTAACAATTGCTGTAATTTTTAAGATTTATAATACGAAGGAAAAATAAAAGATCATCAGACATAAAATCATAATCAAACAGAAAATGAAGACAAACAAAGAGAGAAAGTAGACTAAAAAACTCCGGTCTTCTGAGAATAGAAACAATGATTTAGAGGCCAGGAGAGAACTTGAAAAAATTCCAGCTAGTATTCTCATAAAGGACCCAGAAAACACTGAAATCTGTGTAACAAAGTTATGTGCTACTGAAAAAATATTAAAATTATTCTTAAAAATAAACAATGACTGTGGATGCAAAATCAATTGGTTTCCTGAACAATAAACAGAATTCCAATTTGGTAAGCAAAAAGCCCAGAATCTTCCAGAATATAGCAAAATATGGTAATATATAGCAACAAGAGAAACATGAAGATAAATGAAAGATTAATCAAAGTTTGAATCCATTTCATAGGAAATTGAAGAGGAAATAGCTGGAAGACAATGAGTGGTAAAAATAAAAAATATATTATGAGAAAATGCAATTTAAGACTAGTCCAGGGCTAATAAGAATCCCAAGATTAAAAGAGCTCTCCAAACAATAGTGAGTTTAAGAGAGAGAGAGAGAGAGAGAGAGAGAGAGAGAGAGAGAGAGAGAGAGAGATCCATAGCTAAACACATTGTGACAGAATTTCAGTGCTCCAAAGATAAAGAAAAAAATCTAAAATCTACAAAAAAGACATTTTAGCTACAAAGAAGCTATTCCTTTGAAAATGAATGAGGAAGTACAGCTTCCTGAAGCCAGCCTGACTGGGTTGAGTTCCTAGTTCCCCAATTTACTAGTTGTGTGGCCTGGGATAAGTTTCTTGCTCTCTCTTTCCTTGAGTTCTCTCATTCGTAAATTTACCTTTTATTTTACCCAAAAGACTGAAAAGTGATCTCATTGGAAAAGCTAGAATAATATGATTATGCTAGGGGTGTTGTCGAAAGAGAACATGTTAATACGTAGTCTTTCCTTCCCTTCCCTTCCTCCTTACTCTCTCCCTCTCTCCTTTTCCTTTCTCTTTTTCTTTTCTTTTCCTTTCACTCTCTCTTCCTCTCTCTCTCTTCCTCTTTCTTTCTTTCTTTCTTTCTTTTTTCTTTCCTCCCCTCCCTCCCTCCTCCCCTCCCTTCCTCCCTCCCTTTCTTCATGGTGCTAAAGATTGAATCTTCAAACTTCATACCAAGCTCCATCCCCAGCTTTTTGTTTTTAATATTTATGTGAGATAGGCTCTCCCTAATTTGCCGGAACTGGACTCAAAATTGCATCAGCCTCCTAGAATTCTGTCACCATGCCTGTCTCATAACCTGCTTTTTAAATAGTACCTGAGCATTGCTAGAACTGATTAAAGTTGGTTCCTTTAACATCGTGATCAACACTGAATGGAATGCTCCGGCACATGACCAATGTCTTTAATGCTCTTGCAAGTCTACTATAGGGAAGTTTTAGTGATATAGGATACACTTCCTACTATCTGCATCTGATCACAAACTTGAATCTGTACTGAGTATTCCGATGACTACTCAATGTGATTTTTGTTGTCTTTCAAGTTTTAGATTTAATATATAGACAAATGTGAGCTTATTTTTTCAGAGAAAACAATATAAATAATTTAAACAACTGCAATGTAAAAGTAAAGTAACTAACCGATTTGGGAAGTAAAAAGAAAGAAGGATGGTAGGCAAGCAGCTAAGTACACTATTTCTGTCATTCAAAAAAAAAAAATAGAGAGTCTAGAAATAGCATCCAAAGATGATGTTACAGGCTGGATGTCTTTGGCTCAAATTCCTTTGTGAAAGCCTAACCCTTAATGTGAGCAAAGACAAAAATCCATGAACAATGTTTTTTCTGATATCACCTGGGTAAGTGGGCAAGTGCAGATTAAAACATTAGAGATAAACTGCCTGTATCAGTGTGACTGTAAAGACTAAGTCACTCTGCCCTTGCCCCTTCCACCTGGCACCCCTCCTCATGGACTATTTTTACATTGAAGTGCCTTGTACAACTCTCCCTATAGACATATATCCTGGTGCATTTTGTTCTTTTGTATCTTTCCTTCCTTTTACAGGCTGCTTCAGGTGCTCACATTAGCTTTACTGTATTTGTGCAAGCCTCTAGAAAATTCTCCTAAGGGCAGTGTTCACACACTGCATTTTCACTGGTCTCCCAATCAAAGGAAGTCTTTCTTGTGGGATACTCATAGTTTACATTTAAGTAATATCTACTCTGAGACATTTTTCTTATTATTCCATAACACAGAGTTAATTAATTGTTGATTAAATAACAGTTGATAATCCAGGATCATATATTTTCAGTAACAGACTTTTTTGGCTTGAAATGATTTTAAAGGTATAAGAGAAAATATGATTCTATAGTTCTGTTACAGTACTAATAGCACAAATTTGTCAAAAAGTCTATATTCCGATGTGTCTATAAAAGTAATCCTCCCCACATTTCTTGTCGTGATTTCAGCAGTCTTCCATGTCCCCGGCACAGATGGCAAGCAGAGCTTTCTTGTAATGCCCTGAAGCAAAATTCTGAAAGGAAAAAAACCAGAATGCATTTGAAATGAAGTCTCATAGTATTTCTAAAGAAATAGTTCAATTCTTCTGAGTTGCAGTTTGAAAGACTCATGGACCATTAGCCTTCCTGAATCATTTACTTTTTAATCTATGATTTTCACAGAACTATTCTTATTTAAAGTTACTTAAGAATAATAGCATAGTTATAGTCAATAGTAGGGGACTAATGTAAAGTTGATGGAATTCTAATGTGTATTTATAACCACAATATCTTGGAATAAAATGAAACCTCAAATTTAGAAAGAGATGTCTTGTGAATATAACTATACAGCAATGCAGAGTATGGAGAGCCATTTGACAATGTATCTCAAAAGTTTTAATCATATCTATACTCGTTAATGCAGTAACTCTACTGCAATATATTTTAAAGAAAGTACTAACATTTATTGGTGAGTGTAGATATTTATGCTATAGATATAAAATAATATTATAAATAATAGTGAAGAACTGAAATCAATGTATAATAATGCATGGTAATTTTTGTATTTTACAATTTATACTGTAGGATACCATGAATCAATAAAAGTATTCCTTTAAGTTAGCAAAATATCATTGCATTATTCACAAAGAATCGAAAGTCCCTGGTCTAGTTTATTCAGTTTGCTACAACAAACTTCTATAAGCTGAGTAGCTTGTAAATAGATCAGGTATTTAACTTTCACATTTCTGGAGGCTGTGAAGTCTAAAATGAAGGTGTCAGCAGATTTGAAGTCTGCATCTCATGGGCTGCCTTTCTCTCTCTGTAACCTTTCCTGCGAATGGGCACTGAAGGATCCCTTGTGGCTACTTCATAAGGACACTAATCTCTTTCAAGGCCTATATCTTCATGATCTAACCCTCTCCCAAACCCCAACCTTCTGATACCACTATGCTGGGATTAGAATTTAAACATATAAAGTTCGTCAGGGACACAAACATTCTGCCCATAGCAGAACCTATCACAGAATTTTATTACTAATTACCTGTGGTGAAAAATTAGGGCAACTTTTTTTTTATGCTATTTCATAGTTTCTAAATTTTCCCAACCAACAGTTGGTCTGATATCACCATCTTAAAAATCTTTGTAACTTTTTGAGCAAGAACCAAGAATTGTTTTCCACAGAGCACCCCAAATGACATCCATGGTACTATATATTCAGATGTTTTCTGCTAGGTTTTAAAAAAATCCAGGATAGAATTTACAAGTATCAGAATGACGTTGACTTATTTATTTCTGAATCATTGTTTCTTTACTCTCCAAAAGTTAAAGCGATAAGAATGTGTAGCATTTTACATTACTAGAAACATTAAATTCCTCCATGTTACCAGTTGGTGATATTTGATGTATCTTGCCTTCCGTAACAAATTTGAGAGCAGAGCTGAACTGATGCAAGAATCCTCTCCACATCTAATGTGACCATGCTGGAAAATTCATTTTTCTCAATCCTGATTATACATCCATATTTTGATCTTAATGCACAATTACCAGCATTAAATATTTTACATGAATACTCGAATTATCTTGCTTAAAACAGAGAAAACTTTCTGTCCTTGAGGTGAGGGGGTATTGTAAGTTACCGCCTGCTGATGCATTGAAGGCTGTCGGAAGTAATAGATCATTCTTGTCACAATACCTAAATTTTGGATTCTAAAACAAAGTTACTTTGAGGAAAGCTTTTATCACAGTTCAGAAAGGATAAGGTGTAGGTCAAAGTAAATCACACACGGGAACCTTACTTTGATATCATGAAATAGGGATTTTCCGTATCTCTCTTTGTATCTTTTCCTTATGGTCCGCAGATCTATTTCACTTCTGGCAATTAGAATCCTGATTACAGTTTTATTGTGGAAACCAAAGTCCTAAAAGACTCAGAAAAGGGAGGAAAATGAGAAAGCCATGTCTTAAATCAGCCTGTTCAGTTGCATTCATCTCTTTTTCCGGTCAGCTTTCTTCAACACGCCTGGAACTCCCGCCCTCACTCTGCCCTGGCTTCTCCCTCTGCCTCACTGTGACTCGCACTGAAACCTTCTCTTCTCCCTTCAATTCCAGGGTCAAGGTCTTGACCTTGACCTTTATTATTTAATCCTGACTCCCTTTTCCAGTTTCGCCAGCTTTCATGCTTTCTCCTTCACACTGCATTAGAAAGTTCACAGACCTGATCATGGGCTCTTTCTAAGTAAACCTGAATTCAGATAAAGAATATGTCTGAGTACGACAACAATTATCTTTTCATTATAGTGTCTGTTCATTATTAAAAATTATAGAAAGTGCTTAAAATATTTATGAGCAAAATTTAAATATCAAAATTACAAAATCAATGTTTATGTTCTAGCCGCAGAAACTCCATGAAGAGCGGTTGCAAATGTCTTGTCAAATGGAGTAATGGTGCCATCTGCTGGCCAGTGCGCATAATTAATTTGGGATTTGTGAATGAGCGGTAGCTCTACTAACGCATTTCTTTCCCCTTATTTTAAGTGCTTAAAATTAATGCTCTAACCACGTTTCCTATTTTAAGCTGTAGATCACTTGGAGGAAAACGCAGCAAGTTTCTTTTGTTAGGGGTAGTGAAAAAGTTCTTCGGCTAATATTTGACATTCAAGGTCCTCATATCTAAAAAATTTGCTTGCTTTAATACGGAAACCTTCAAACCATTTGTGAACTCACGTTCCTTCCTTTCTCCCTTGCAAAACACACAACAAGAATCCAGTTTTAAGTATTTATTAGGATAAGGAATCCTGAATTTGGGTGTAGTTAGAATCGAGGGAGTTGTGATTATTTTCCTGTGCTCATTCAAAAGTGATTGTAGTGGCTGATCCTTTGGAGAAGGAAACTGCTGAAACCATGTGTTACTTCAAATGAATGAACTTTTATGGAAATCAACCTTTTCTGCTTGGAAATAGAATAAAAGAAAAACAGAGGATTGTGAGCCTTAATCTCCCTCCTCTTTCTGAGGTTACACTAGTTCTTCTTGTGCATAAGTAAAAATCACTCTTTGCACAGGCTCTCAAATAATATATTCTGGATTATTAGAATATTTCCCTGCTTCCTGGTACTTTCAAGAAGGCCACTTGCAAAATTACTTTTTTGGAGATAAAATACTCTGATTATCAAAATTACTGAAATATTGTTTTTAATAATTTTATTTGAATTTTCAAGGCTCTGGCATGTACAATTACCTAGTGAAGATATTTTCTTTTTATAAACATGTTTCATGCACATCATGAATAAAATGTAAAGTATCTGCTGAATATGTGTTTGTTTCTTTTAAAATGATTGCTCGAAAGGATGTGTGATTAAATATCACACTACGCATGAAAAATGTTCTCAGTGAATTACAAAAATAGCTTAGAGTTTATTGTTGTCTATCTCAGTATTTTTTGAAAAATAACACTTTATGTCTAAAATAATCACTGACATTAGTTGTGTTTTTAAACTTTAAAAATGTAGCATGTTTAATTTATTTATTTGTTTTATTTATTTTCTTTTTTGCTGAGTGTAATGTTTCAATATTTTCTGCTTGTTGCCATATGGCTGGTACTTGCGATGTGGGAGCCTTTGGAAATATACAAAAACATTTGTATTTGCCAGTTTCTGTAATTGCTAAGAGGCTCTAAAGGACACAAGGGAGATAGAATCCAAAGAACACTTCTTAGTGCCTAAATTTGAAGAAGAAAGCAGAGATTATTTTTATTTGATAGACCTTACTTTTAGAGCATATCAATTTTTTTTCACTTGAGCATATTTTCTTTGAAATTTGTATATTTATATACAAGTTCAAAACTAGGAGTAAATCTTTAAATAACAGAAGTAAAATCAATTCCTTGAGAAAACAGATCTGTTTTCTGAAGAAATCTTACAACTATGTGGTCTCACTTACATGGATTGCGCTATACAGTCTATAAGCAAAATAGGCAGGCTTGTCTTGAACACAAAGAACTAGAAGAAATCAGAAAGAAAAGAAATTTGAATGAGAAAATATAATTTTTTCTGAATTTAATAAACAAGGGGAACACTTTTCTGTTATAATATTCACATTATAGTTTCAGTACTTAGGATATTGGTTATTCTATAGCCTATCAAAAAATTAAAGCCAAAAATTACCATTCATTTTTCGTTTTATCTTATTCTCTATATCTTGGAGATTTGTTAGATAATGTGAATACATTTATTTTGCTTATCTGAAGATTCAATAGTGCTTTGACCTAAACCTACATTAGCATCACTATTGTTTCTTTTCATTATTGTAGAACTTAATATACCATAGATCACATAGGATTTGTTCCTCTTGCTAAATGCCATGCATTTATATGATTTGTAAAACTGGTCTAGGCCAGTTTCTTCTTAAAAGGCTTCAGATTTCTTATAAATGTGGGTCGATCCCACGTCATCTAAGGAGAAACTGTGTGGCCCACAACTGCTCTAGACTAGTTTTAGATGTCATCCAGTGAAAATCAGTATAGCTTTGAATAGCCAGGACTCTAGCCTAGGCCCTACAGCTGGACCAACAGTTTTCCTTGAGGAAAATCAGTTGATGACTGCAGACATTCAATGGTGTTTATTTGAATAAGTAAATAGATTACCCCATGAATGAGTAATGTATGTGATTCTATAATATGTAGCCCAAATAAAATAATCGTAACAGTGATTTCTTTGTATTTTAAGTAATTATTTTCAAACTGAAAGATCATATGCTGGTCTTTTTCTTAATCTTAATACAAGGAGAAGTGAACCTGATAATCACTCCTGAGTCACCACTGAAGATAAGATTCTTGAGGACTCTTGTTGTTTTCCTTTTATTGTTTTGCTGTTGCATCTGCAGTACTTGAATTAGTGACCAGAATAGTAGTTGCTCAATAAATGTTTATTGACTGACTGAAGGAACCAGCTAAGATGTTTCCAAGTACTTTGGATGTTTACTATTTCTTATCTCATGCCACTGTTTTGTGGCAATTGTCTACAAGGGAAAGTGCACTATCCTGAGATTCAGATGAAAAGTTCCATTCATAACTTTGTTGCTAATCACCAAATAAACATTACAGAAGTCATGTGACCTGTTTAGGTCTTGTTTGTAAGATGAGAGCTTTTTATATGCTATACAAATATAAGATTTTATTGAGAATTTGATAGAATGTATCCACCTTATATTCAGAAAAATGCACAGACATAAAGCATAAACTATCCATCTTATCTACTATTTTAGGTGTTTCATGTAAACCATCCAACCATTTTAATGGATAAACCTCAAAACTTCTTGACTGGATAAACTACAAAACACCTAATAATCTTTCAGCTCGCATGCCTGTATGTGTCTATGCCATTCTAGGAATGGAAAAAATCACAACATTCATTTCTCCAACATGTATCTAAGTGATTATTTATGAATAACTGCTATGGGGATATTTCACAATGGCTCCACATTGACAGTCCCTGAAATGCACAATCCTGTCAAAGTACCTGACAACATAAAGCATGAATGGATCCTTAGTAGCTTTTATAAACAATTACGATTGTTTTTTCCTTTATGGGGAGGTCTTTCCTTACTTAGGAAGGAGTGGAGGCATGCCTCTCTCACAATACCATGTAGAAAGCAGTAAGCAACAACGCAGTGAGTCTCTTTGTTGATAAATTTACTCTTAGAGACAAATTTATTAAGGGTAGTGACAACAAAACAAAACCATCCCCCCAAACAAAAAACTGAGAATTCTGTTCCTAGTCTGAAAGTTGAGCCAGGTATTAGAAAGGGCTGCCAGCTCATTAAAGCCACCAGGTGGCCAGTTTGGTGCAAGCCTGGGTAGCTGACACACTTGTCTTCCACAGTTTAAAACCTTCTTAAATAAGTGAATTCAGAGGAAAACGACTCATTTGCTGTGGGATGATAGGTCTAATGCAAACACAGAGGTTAGTGCTTACCAATCGCGACCAGCAGCTGCTGAAAGTATCCATCATAGCAGTCATTAATGGCATCTACCAGGTCTTGTCCAGAAATATTTTGAAATTGCTGGAAAACTTCAACGAATTGATGTAAGTCAAAGGAGATTTTGTAAATAGTATAAACTTAACATACAAATATTGATGAGATTGCCAGACATAGCACAGATAAAGTTTCTCTAAAATAATTGAATATACTGTTGTTATTTGTAGTGATATATCTGTTCCTTGAAACAAATGCAAAAGACAAATAGTGTAAGTTAGCAGAGCTGTAAATTTTGGACTTCGAAGACCCGCTGTTGCTTCCTTTCCTGAAGAACAGTTATGCCCTCTAGTGGGACTCACTGGCATTGCTACTTTAAATTAAGGGCAAACCCATGAGCAGCCATTACTTCTGTGCCATTTGTTTAGGACATGTAATTTGACTCACGCCAGCAACAGAGTTCTGATAGAACTTAAATATGAAAATTAAGTGTAAAAATCCCATGATGATTAAACTAGTGGTCATAAAATGTACAGTACATATGCTGAGAAATATGAAACCACCTTTAGGGCATAGCCTAGAGTTTACTAACTTAAAATTATGCTAAACTAAGCTTCTTTATTTCAAGATCTTACCTAACTGGTTATTCTAGGCAACTTTGAGTTCACATATACTTTTTACAGCAAATGAGAAGCAAGGAGGTGTCCTATCATTATTGTAATTCATATCATCATCTCTAATTGGTATATTGAGTATAGAAGTGGTAGTTGGATTAGGGTACGCTAGCTCTTAAAACTTCTATAAAATTTTGTGTTTTACATTTAAAAATATTTTAATAAGGGAAAAAGAAAATTACAGTGATTTGGAGACAGTCAACCAAAGTACAAACTATATGAACTTATTTCAAAAGTCAATATGGCACTACTGATATCACATAAATCACATTAATAAGGATGACCTTGACTCATCATGTCCTGACTCAACAAAGCTCACTAGATACTTTTCAAGACAACATAAAATCTACCTAATAGCAAGTAGGTCATATATCTCCAAAAGGGTGATTATTTTTTAAAGGTTTCAGTATTTAAAACTATACAACTCAATTATTAGAAAAATGAAACTACAGGAAAAACTTTATTCTTTATTAATGTCATTAAATGGGGCCTATCTTTTAAAACTTAATTCAATCTGAGTGTTTTGGAGATAATCGACTTTCTTCCATTTCTGTGTAATATTTTCCTTTTTTCTCTCACCAACAAATTGCTTTTTGTCATATGATCAGTTAAGTAGCTAGAGAGAAAGCTAGCTCCCAGTTACCCAGCCAGAGCTGCTGGTAGCTCTTGTTGCACAGGATCATCTGCAGCATGGCCTTGTGTTCCCCTGACTTCTGTTGGCAGGCTTCCCACAGGACCTGGAAGAGTGGAGAGCCCGGAAGAAGCATCAGAATCCTCTGGCCACTTTAAGAAACATTCTTTATAGTCAGATGGAAGCTGATTCTAGTTACCATTGCATCCTGCGCAGCCATAGCAGGGTCACTGTATCCTTCCTGCCTGCTTCCCTGCAAAACAAGTATAGGTTTCCTTATAAATATTCTTGACAACCTACATAAAATTATTGGGACAAAAATCCCAGAACCTCTAACCACTGGTCATTCTTGAGAAAGTTCTATCATTATTTGGAATAAGAGTTTCTATTTCTTGAATACATTAGGAAATATTATATGGAATTGTTTGTTACGGGGTTCATTTTACTTTTCTTTTTCTTTCCAATAATGTTGATCTTCAAAATGAATTTAGGTGTGTTATGGCTTAGGTCTAGATGTCCCCCCAAAGCCTCATTCAATCATAAGTGGGGCTTTTCAGAAGTGGCTGGATCTAGAGTTTGTGGTGCTGGATTTAAGGGTATGTGATTATTAAATTAGTCCACTGATTGGCTTGGCATAGTTCTGGGTATGGATAAGGGGAAGGTCCACCTTGGGTGTGAGTGCTACTGAATAGAATAGAAAGGGACAGAAAGAATATGTTGCTTGCTCTTTGCTGCTTTCTGCCTACCATGAACTGTTTCTCCTCTGTGCTGTCCCTCTGCCTTAGAGCCAGCCAATTATGGACTGAAATCTCTATAAGTGTGAGCTACATTCACCTTTTCCTCCTTTAACTTTGAGTGCCAGGTATTTTGTCTCAGCATAGAGAAATGTAACTCAAAGAAGTTATTTTCTACTTTTCCAGTTCTCGAAGCAGTGTCTTCTCCCTTATCAGACTAAACGTCCACTCCTGACAGTAGGATTCAGCATTGTTAGAGAGAAAATGCAAAGATAAAAAGTGTCTGCCTCAGAAAGTAGGATTTATACAATGACAAAAGAAAATGAAATCCAGATTTTGTGGATTAGAATATTTTGTAAATCTGTTTTAACTCTTGCCACTTTGCCATATAAAGAACAGACTTAGTCTACTTAACCATTTCAAACAAAGGGAAGGAGCACAAAGCAATGCAAGACCACTGATCACTGAGAGTTACTTGAGTAAGAGAAAGATATAGGGGAAGCATGTGTTCAGAATTTATTTAGTTTCTCCTTTTGGGTCAAAATACGGAAGGGAGTCCTTTTTTTTTTTTTCAATTATACTCAGAGAACCCTGAGGCTACAGTGGCTTCTGCTCATGTTGTTGTCTAGGACTCTGGAACTGACTGCACTGCAGTGAACTCAGTGAGACTGCATGGTGGTGCAGCAGAGCAATGTCTCCATAGAATTCCCTTGAGTTGCTGTAATCTCAATCCCTAGGGAGGCAAATGAGGCTGCAATATTTTTTACCAGCGTTTGATCAAAGAACTTGCTCTTTGGTTGAAAGCCTGGTGGGGGAGCTTGCCAGATGGACCTGATAATGATCAGGGCAGAGAAAGAGTGTCCCAGTAGTCAAGGGGAGGCTAGAAGACATTGGCTAGAACTGTGTGGGAGACACAGCTAGGCCTTAGGGGATTGTTCAGCTCCAGTGAGTAGAGGTGAGACTCAATCATCATGAAGGGTTCCTTGGTGGCAACCAAATGGAGACAGGTAACACATGATAAATTAACCAAGTGCACATTATGGGAGCTAACACTGAAATATCTTTACCCTGGACTTCTTATGTGTTGCCTATCTAGAATTGCCCAGAACTGCCATTCCAGAGTTAAGACCAGCAAAGATCAAAGAACCATGCTGATGATCTGAGTAAACTATGGCTTCCCCAAAGCCAAGACATCATATAAACCACTGTACACCTCTGCAACAACTGCCCTTTTGGGTAGACCAGAACACTGACAATTGATCACTGAATAAAAGTTTAAAACTTAGTAAAAGTATACAATTGAACATGTCCCCACATTCACAATTCAAAGTATCATATGGATTAGATTTGCCGCTTTACATGAAATATTAGGTGTTTTTCTTTCTTTTTTTCTTCTAACCAAATGCTGGAGACATCTGAGAAAGTCCAACCCATTCAGAGAAACACATAAGCCACATTTTCTGGTGAGTAAACTTGTAGCCCTGGAAAATGTTGTATTAATTCTGACTCAGAATTTGCATATCATCTAAAGAAGAACAACTGGTAAGAAATAGAAATGATCCTGTCAGACACATTTTTTCTGCCTCATTTCCTTTGCTAATTCTTATTTTAAAAATCTGTGTATGTACAGTGGACCCTTGACTTACAAACTCAATTCGTTCTCAAGGGCTGGTTGTAGCCCAAGTTGGTCAATTGAAGGCTCAGCCTTCAAAACCTCTCTCTTGCACACAGGCAGATCTGTGTCCTTAGAGAGACATTGGCCCAAGATTTCTCAATTAACCCCACACAGGAAAGGATGCTGTAACTCTGTATCTGAGACCACCTGGAAGCACAAGTGGGTCAGCATTCAGGTCATAACTCAAGACTTTGGTCGTCAGTTAAAACTAAAATTCTGGTTGTAACCCAAGTTGTTTGTATGTCAGGCTGGTCTTACTCAAGGGTTTACTATATCATATATGATATGCGTATTTTATATGTGTGTAAACAAGGATTAGAAGAAAATATTTAAAAAATGGAAGTGATTTTATTAGGAGGTAGGATTGTGGTTGTTATTTTATCTTTAAATCATGAAAAGGTTGAGATGCAGGGAGCCTGGGGGTCATATAACCCCTCCCTTCTCCATTTGAGGATAAAAAGTCAGTGGATCCAGGGATAAGAAGTGAGTTGCTGAGTTTGATTGCTAGAGAAGAATAATTATGAGACTGTAGTGGCACTGTCAGCTGTGAAATCAGATTGCCATACTTGAACTCATTCTTTTCACACAATCTCCTCTGGCCTCTTTTCAAATTTTCTCTAATAGTTTTAATGTACAACGAGCAACAAACAACTGAAACAATTCGTGTGATCCACCTTCAGTGAATGTATGCCATACATTTCCTGAGTTTCCCATGGTTATTTCTGGTCTTCACCTTTCTTACTTGATCTATCAGTGAGCTTAGATAGAACTGACTCTCTCTTCTCCTTGGTCTACTTTCATCACTTTACTTCTAGGGCCATGCATTCTCTTTTTTTGTTTCCTTTTGTTTCATTGCAAACTTCTCAATCTTGTGAAATTATTTCTCTTCCTTTTCAATCTCTTAATTTTGGAAGGTCTGTGAAGTTTGTCAGCTTGTCTATATTTCCACCCCCTTCCTCTGATAATATTCTCTGTTTATGTGGCTCTAAATTCTGTTCATATTGCCATGATACCCACACTTACACCTGTAGCTGAACTCCATTATCTGAATTTCAAATATCTATATTCCCATCGGTAGCTCAATAGCATCCCTTGATTTTTCTCACGTACTGTGCTTGAATTCCACATGTTGAAAATCCACCTCTTGCTCTCCCTCTTCCTCAGTAACACCCTATATACTCTGTGTTCCACATCTTAATTTTTTTTTTTTTTTTACCATTTTTGATTCGTTTATTTTGTGGCTAATTCCTCAGGAAATAGTCTATGTTCAAAACACACCCAGAATCTGGGCATTCTTTGCCATTGCCAATGTTCTTATCCGGGCACCCAAGTGAACATCAGATTTTGGCTTTGTGGCTTAGCAGGCTTCTGTCTCCACTCAGCATCCTGCAGTCTTTTCTCAATATAGCATCTACTGTGAATATTTCTAAACCATAGCATTACATCCTCCTTTTGCTCAAAACTCAGTAAAATCATAGCGCTCCCCTATTTCACTCAAATAAAAGCCAAAGTCTTTACAAATGCTGGAGACTCACATGTAATCTTGCCACTTGTTCCTTCTTTGACCTCCTCTAAGCACCTAACCATCTGCTACTACAGTGCGTTTCCATAACAGCAACTGGCCCCCTTGCAACTCCTGATACCCATTGGCTATATTCTTGCCTTAGACTTTTTTCTCTAGTTTTACACTTTGCTTGGAATATGTAAGTCCATCTATTCATTTGTTGATTTACTCTTTTATTCATATCTTTGCTCAAATCTCATCTCAGTGAGTTCAAACAACATAATGCTGCAAACTATGCACTCTGCCCAGGCATATCATTCCTATTTTCCATACCCTGCTCTGTAATATTTTCACTACCTTCTAAAATTCTATCTAATGTAACTGTTTATTAGGGTTATATTTAATTGTCCATCACTTTGCTAGATATAAATTTTATAAGGCCTTTGTTTCTTTTGTTCACTGATAATTCCCAATTGTCTAAAATCATGCTTAGGACTTTATAGGCATTTTAGAAATCTTTTTTGGAAAAGAGAATAAATAACTTTTAGATAGCAGACTTCAAAGATTAGTTAGCAGATGGGGAAGATTTTTTGGATCATTTATATTTTCTTAATGACCTCTAAGAGATCTAATTGTACAGTTAAGTAATTTGCTATCCTTGCAAAGTTTGTGAGAAACACTTAAGAATTTTATGCAGTTCAACCTATCTGCAATCTTGTGTGGAGAGATAATATTCTTGGATATTTAATTTGAAAATGGTGACCATCTGTCTATTTTTTTGCAGTTAATTGCCAAGAGCACGTTACGCAGAATTGTGGGATAAAACAGTATCAATAAGCAAGTTACTTTGTTATATAAAAGAGGATGAGAAAGCCACAAGGTATCCAAAGTTGATGTCAACGCCAGACAAAGGACATATGTAAGTACAGAATTTGAGCAAGATTAAAATTTGAAGGGAAGAAATTATGAGAACTAAAATGTAGTTGAAAATATTCGAGTCAATAAATTGATCACAGACAATAACTGAAAGCTGATGGCAGTGACTTCTCCCTAGGTTCTACTACAAGGTTAGGGATGATGTCCTGGGGAGAATCCTTAAAGCTAAGGTGACGAGAGAGCTTCCAGTTGGGTGGTTTCCATTCTTTCTCTCTGGAAAACATTTATCACCCTAGTGTGATTCGCACATATTGATTAATTAATCTCCGAGTGACTTGTTTTTCATTATTTAACAGATAATTACATCTTCCGTAAATCTAGTATAATAAAAGCATGCAGGAAGTGTTATGAACCAGCTTAATGACTGGCATTACTTTTCAAGAATAATGTGTTCCAGCTCAGTTGTTTCCTTATTAGAAACAGTCCTTCCAGAAAACCCTATGTAGATTAAGTAAAGGATTGCCCCTCCTAGGAAATATGATAATAATTTCCAACACTTTCTAGTTCATGAACACCTTAAAGCTTCTATGCTTCAATTCCTCCAAACTTCATTAACTTACAAAGAGGGATGTGTCTGAATTTTAATGATATTAAAAAAGATGTAAACTACAAATTGCCTTTGATTCTGAACATAAAGATGGACAGGGAAGCAGAGACCATATGTATTGTGAAGGAATTGAGAGATGAATGAGTTCACATCCTTTAATTCACAAAGCAAACCCCTGAATCTCAAGAAGATTAAATGATGAATCTAAGGACATACAACTGAATTACACAGAGCCAAAAGAAAAAAAAAGGATCTATCTATCTATCTATCTAATCTATCTCATATCTCTATATATCTACATATCTATATTTAAATCTATATTTTATCTATCTGGAGAGAGAGAGAGAGAACACATGGATCCCAGCAGAGGGTGGGAGAGAAAAAGTAGAGTGCCCCACAATTATCTGATTGGCACTCATTAGCTCAAAATTTCACAATTCTTTAATAAGAAATTCCACTTTTAATACACTTGGAATGGCATACACTACAGTCTATGGTCAAGAGAAGTGATAGACTTTTCTAATTCCCTAATTTACTTTATGCTTTTTCTCACCTTTTAAATTTACTGATCAAAATCCTAAATCAAGAGATCCAAACCAAACACTCATTAATGTAGAAGTCAGAAGTCAATTAAAATAAAAACTTTCAAAATATTTAAAAACCTAAAAGGGATCAAGACATATCATGTATTTCAGTAGGCATTCTGAATTATCATGGATTTTCAAAAATATTTTTAAACGAGATATTGTTAAGCTTGTTACCTGTATATTCTGAGTTAATCTATGAAATATGCATTATTGCATTCTTGTCAGTTTTACATTTTAAGGAATATGTACTGTGAAACTTTATAAGAACACAATGTCAAAGTAAACTTTATAAGTATGAAATATTAATGAAAAGAAGCATGTAAAATTAAAAATTAAAAAGCAAGTAATATTGAGTAAATTTAAATAATTTTCAATTAAGAATTAAAATTTTAAAAGAAAGATAAATTTACATAATTTTTCTTGATTTCTGAAAAAAACTAAGTCTTAATTCACCCTTACTTTTTGGTAGTCTACGTTGAATAGAAAGTTTTAATACACACACACACACACTCCTTATGTTTCGACTTTATTAACTAAACTTAAGAAGTAGTGTTTTATGTTGTAAATTCATAATCCAAATTAGATGAAACCCAGGAATAAAATAAATTGTTCCATGTCATTTTAAATCATGTGTGTTTACACAGATAAAACTATTATATACATGAATACACATACTTTCAATAATAAAGCATCACATTTAATTTCAGAAATAAGCTGCAATTATGAATAAGGTTTGAGGTACTGTTCATGGATTTTTCAGCCTTGTTATTTATTTTTGCTATAGCCTATTTATTATGGAATGGGTTTGAGATCAATCACAGGGGTAAGTGGGACTGGAAATAGGATTTGACAGAGAGGAAAACTGGCAGAGATGCAATCCTGATGCAATGAAATTAGTCCTGGAAGAGAATTGTTTTCCTACTAGAGAATTTATATCTTTATTCAACTAAATAAATTTCTAGTTGGATATTTTCAGAAAGCTTGTTTGATATTAGGAAGCAGCTCATGGATTTATAATCTGGCAATGGGCTTTACTCTACTAGGGGCAGAATATGTTAAGAAGAATGTATGAGTGGAAACTGTTGTTTCAATTTATATCATACCCCATCATACTCTAAAATTAAAAGAGAAGTTCTTTTACACTTAATGTTTTAATTAAAACTAAATTTATGCAATGTTACAGGAAATGTACAATTGATATGTTGCAAAGTGAGGTTATCTTAAAATATCAATTATTAAAAATGTTTTTCCTACAAATGACTTGAACTTCTATTACAAGTTAAGATCATCTTATTCCTATTGTAATTTACCCCAAAGTTTCAATTTAGACATGACAAGCCACACTTTCTTTTTCCACAGATTAAATCTTCGCTGTTAAAATTCCCAGAATAAGGCCTAATTGAGGTTGGTGTTATAGGCAGTTTTAAGAACTGTGCGACAAGCTTAGTAAATCCAAAGGAAACTAAACCAAAGCCAAACCCAATAAACTAAATCATTGATTTTTAACATAAAATTTTAATTTAGCTAAAAGATCAATGAATTTGCTTTGTGATTATGCCATTTTTTTAAACTGACATTTGAAGGAATCTAAGCAATCCAAGTTTCCAGTAGCAGCATGAGATAGTTAATACTTTGCATCCTCAGCAACTTTTTGAAAATTTCTGTATTCTTAATTCAAAATTGACAATAACTTAAGTGTGCATTGAAACACATATGCAAAGGATTTAAAATAATTAAAATCCATGTTGCCTGGGAATAAACTGAATTATTAGTTTATGTTCTAGTTTAGCATGTATATTTATTCATTCGTTAATCTGATCACACAAAATAAATGTTAAATATAATATGAAGTATTAATTACAATAAATATCACATTAAAGGAACTGTCTCCTTTTTTTGGACTTCTTAATCTACCCTAAATGAGACAGATAGCAGAGTAACATAAGAACAGAATGGAAATGAAACAGTATCTCACATTTGCAAATGGCTATTGTTTTAAGGGAACAATTAATCATTAGTTGCTGTTTTCTCTAGAGACCCAAGCCTGTAATCTCAACACTTGGGAGGCTGAGGCAGGAGGATCTCCAGGAATTCAAGGCCAGCCTGGCTAAATAGTGAGTTCAGGGCCAGCCTGAACTACAGAGTGAGACCTTGTTTCAAAAAACAAAAACAAAGACACAAAGCTCGCCCCAAACATAAAACAACAGTAGGAATTTTTCTTATTTTGACTATTTCTGTATACATATAGTTCTAGACAAGAAAGAAATACTTTTTTTTTTCATTAGTCAAGATTGAACTCAGGGTCTTCACACTGAACTACATCCCCAGCCCCTTTTTAATATTTTATTTTGAAACAGGGTCTTGCTAAGTTGCTAAATTGGCCAAGCTGGACTCAAACTTGCCATCCTCCAGAGTTATCTTCTCAGAGAGCTGGGATTACAGGGATACACCGCCACATCTGCTTAGAAATAATTCTTAACATTTTTTGTGTGTGAAATCATAAACTTCAGAAAAAAAGGCTGAGTTCACTTTTAGCTGTCCTTATAGAAAAATAACAACAGAAATAAAATTTCTCTGGTTAAAATTTTAAAAACTTGTAATTTCAAGATTGATGTAGGTCAGCATGTGCTTATGAATTTATTACCCTGAATATTCCTGGGAAATATTCTTTTCCAACCTGAATGTTTCCCTTCATTTTCTAATCTGAATTCAATCTAACAACTCTCATTGCTAGAAGATGGCTAGTAAGAGAATCTGAGAAAGACAACAGAGGATTCTCCTAAATACCTTTTCTTGTCTAAATACGTCTGTTGCTGCCTGCTGAATTTTCTTATAGTTTCTAGTATCGCTTCAGCTTGTATTCAGGGCACATCTGACTGACTTGATCAGTATAATCCCAGAGAGAAGAATGGAATTATAGAAATTAAAGAGATAACTAAAAAGGAAAATAAGTTTTTAGTTTTAGTAAATCAGATTCTTTTAACTTAAGTCACAAGTGTAGTTCTCCCTGTTGTTTTCTTCTATTTGTCATGGTAAATAATCATGACCTGTACAACTTTAAAGTCTTTCCACTCACGTCACATCCTGCCCCCAAATTTTCGAATGGCTCTCTAGTGCTTATAAAAACCTCTTTAGCCTTTTATCCAGCTGTCCAGTCAGACACTCTCTACTAAACAGAAGTTTCTTCAGCTAGTCAGCACATGTATGCACCCATTTCCACCCTCCTCAAGCCCCTTCCCCTCCTTTTCATGCATGCAATTGATGCTCATTTTCCAGAATCCTGCTACAGACTCATGTAGGAGGACCTTCTCATTTACTCTATCCAGCCTTGAATTTTGTTCACTCCAACTTGAAAAAAAATTTCCAAAATTTTTGTCTAATTTATTTGCAAAAATAGGAACTGCTTGCCATGAGTTATATGCAGAGTTTAGTTACAAGGTTGCACTGTTAAGTGGGAAATAGTTCTCTTGTTTAGAGAAGTCAGTCTGCTGGGAGAAATGGATGAGCAAACATATTCAATCTTGTTTGGTCAGATATAATAGAAATTGCTATGAAAGACTTGGAGGTGAGCAATTCTTCTTTTTGGTCCACTTCACTTTTTGTGGGAAAGCTGCTCTCTAATCAATAGCACATTTCTGGTCTTCATTTGAGCTTTTTAAAAATGGCATTTACTTTATTTTCTAGCCATGTATTACAAGAAAGAGAGGTGGTCAATAAATAATAGGCTAAGTTTTAAGCAGAAATAAAAGAGAGGAAGGAGAAAATTTAGGAATTTGGTGCTTTTAAGAGTTTGAAGGGGAAACCACTTGCAGAATACAAGCAATGTGAGGTGCAACTTGCAGAGGCTTTGGAAGACAAGACAAGGGTTTTCTATAACTTGTCCTTGCAGCAATACCCAGCTAGTTTTATTGTCCTGAACAGGCCTGCAACAATTGTCTTTAAGTTTGAAAAGAAAAAAAGCACAGAATAGTGCATGGATGCAAAGGAATAAATCATTTTGAGAAAAATATAACTGAAAGAAAGTAGGTAATAAATCTTCCAGGGTTTAAGGGATGCTTATTTTCAACAAACTCCTAACCCCAGTGAAGGAAAAGTGGACTTTTTAAGCTAAAAACCCCCCGATAGGCATGGACATTTGCCAAAACTGAACTGTGGAAGAGGTAGGAGCATCGGGAAGGTTAAACCTCACAGCATCGCTGCAGATAAAGACAAAAATATAAGGAACAAAGGTGGAACTCTCAGAGGTTGTCACCAGTTCACACAGAAATGTTTGAATTAAAAACAATCCAAAAATCATGAAAACAGTGGGAGTTGGAATATTTCAGAGGAAAGAAAGAAATAATATACAATTGTCTGGCTTGTATTTTTATCTGATGATTCTAAGTGCTCACCTCAGTGTGGGTCCCTATGTTCCTGAGGACCTTAGGCATAATTCTACCCAGGTCTCCTTCCTTGGTATCTTTTTCTGTCCGTGGCAGCAGGCTTCCACCTTCGTTGCCATTGAAAGAGCTTTCATTTATTCTTCTGTCTTTAAGGGCAGCGGAATCTCTTCTTGATTCCATATTCTCATGTGTAAAAGCTATCTATCTACCTACTGCTTTTAGTGGAGTTCTTTGCTGATTAGTCTGACATGCTTTTTGATGTGGAGAGGAAAGGTTTGTGGAGTTTTAGAAACACTCGTTTCATTTCAAATACACACACACACACACACACAACAGAACAAAACCAAAGTACTGGCTTTTAAGACATTTTCCTTGCCTGAGGGCCTCTAGATTCTCCTTTCATTGTTAAGGGCTTTTTGCTTTCCTGAATCCCTTTGCTAAATAGGATGACAGGCATATTTGAGAATATGCATAAAACAAAAGATAATTATACCTTTAACGTATTATTCTCATTACAATGCTAATATGTGAGATGTTTTCAAGAAATGCTAATTGAAGGGAGGAGAGGGGGGAAGGACAAGACAGGGTGGTAGGGAGGGTGGATATGATCAAAGCATGATATATACGCATATGAAAAGGTCATTGAAAGCCATTCATTTTTACAATTAGTATAAATTAACTATTATGATACAATGTTAATTGAATGCATATGATTACATACCATTTAGTCAATACAGAAAAACAAAGTAAAGGACAAAATCTAATTTTCATTTGAAGTGATATTCTTCTTTGGTAACATATAGCATCAAAGAACTTTTATAGGCATCATGGATATCCTATGTTGGCTCTAGAAGTCTGTAGGGTTCAATTAAATTCTGGATTTCTATTTATTATCTCCTTAGACAATCAGAGAGCTAGATCTTCCTATTTTTTGTATCTCCTTTTCATTTCTAAAGGGCTTATAAGGTATTTATATGATAGCATTTTATTGTTTTTTAATGAGAAAAATACTTTTATCACACAGTATGAGGCATGTAGTAGCAGCTCAGGAAATTTTGTAAGCACTCAACCCATTTAGTTTTTTAAAAATGTAATTAATCTTATTCAGACAGTTATATATTCATATTTCTTTCTATCTTCAAGTCAAGTTTCTAGTGTGTGCCTTAAGCATTGTTAATATTTAGTAAATGTTATTACTGAATTTATGAATATTATAGCATTTATTGTTGAACTGTAATAAATTCATGATTTCTGCCCTATCAGAATGACAAATATGCACTTTAACAGTATAAAATGATATAAATTTTGGAATGCCATACCTGGACCAAGTTCATGAGAGTATCTCTGAAGTGTCCTGAAGTGTCTGAATAAATGTCCTCCTGAAGGTTAGTGCTATATTCTGAGCAACAAAAGATCCATGTTAAAAGCATGATTTATTATAGAACCATGTATTGATGGGCTTTGAATAAGTTAGTGTTGCCACCCCAGCCACGAATGTAACAAGAAATACAATCAATCTGTTAACATGTCTTTGCTCATGACTGTCTGCCAAAGAAATCTCTTCACTAATGGTAACATCGACACAGGTCTACTGCCCCAAAGAATGATTTTTATTCCTAAACTGAAAAAGAACAGTGAGAGTTACTTCATATTCTCTGACTCTCGTGATTCAGAATTATTCATTTCATTGCCACATCCTGCTGCCTAGCCTAGTACTTTTCTCAAGTGCTTCATCTCATTTTAATATTTTAAGTGAAGTTTCTTACTTCATTCCCCTTGAGAAAATATTGTTCTTGTTCAGATGCAATGCAGATGACTGTCTGGAATCATTTTTTGACATTCAGTGTTGCATAATATATAATGGAATGGATCTTAAGGCATAAAAGCTATTTGAAAATGAAAATAGTTACCCTTTTTACTTTTGAAAGGTGTAAAAATCTGATTTGGAAGTAGATTATAGGGACTATGTACTTCATGCAAAGTGAAGCACTTCTATTTGTAGAATTCACTGGGAAATGATTGCACTTTGCTTCATTTTGTCTGTGGTTCAGTTCTCTCCTGGGTAGACATAAAATGTCCCTTGAAACAAGGTGATGGATAATTTCCAGTCACAATGAAAACATTCACCTTATAGATGCTTAGATTTATAGTCATGAAAATTTTGCTTGATTATCTAGGGAATTATTTCATTTTTTGTATGCTAATCTTCAATTTTAGCTAAATGAGTTAGTTGGTCTTGAAAGTCCTATTTGTTTTTAAAAATCCTTTGTCTTTATTATTTTTATTATTTTGATTGATACATAATAATTGTACATATTTATAGGTTACAGTAGGATTGTGGTAGGCAAGCTCATTGTGTCCTCTTGATTGATGTTATGGTTTATATCTAGATGTCCCCCAAGAGCCTCAGGCTCTCATGGGTAGGTAGGTGAGTGGATTACATGAGCTTTGGGGAGGTGACTGGATTATACGAGCTTAGTTCACTTGCTTTTAGAAGGTGGGCTCTATTCAGAAGAGGTCAGTCAGTGGGAGTGTGCCTTGGACAGATTTATCTCCCTCCTGAACTCTTCCCTTGCCTGTTTCCTGTCTGCCATGCTGCTTGCAGCTCTCCTCTGCCATGTCCCTTGGCCATGCCATCACTGGGCAACCACGCGAGGACTGAAATTTCTCAAATGTGAGCCAAAATAAACCTCTCCTTTAAATTGTAGGTGTCAGGTATTTTATCCCTGTGATGAGAAAAATGATGAAGACAGTTGGCTTGGGAGCCAGCTAGTGTATTATTAAACCACACTGTGCGTGTGTCTCTGTGGGTCATGGAGGCATAGGTTTGGGTATCGTATCTGTCCCTCACGCCTCCCTCTCTGGCACTATTCCCCTGCTGTGCTATATGACTGCCATGAACTAAGCAGCTTTTTTCCATGCCCTTCTATGTGTTGTTTCTGCCTTGAAGCTGGGTGACCATGGCCTGAATTCCCTGAAATCGAACCAAATTGAACATCTCCTTAAAGTGTGGGTGTCTGTTATTGTGTCTCAGAGGTGGGAAAGCTGACTAATATTGTGATTTTTTCAATCTATGAGTATTGTGTAATGACCAAATCTGAGTAATTAGCATACTTACCACCCCAAACTGACATCATTTCTTTATAGTATTTTCAAAATCCTTTCACATAACTATTTTGAATAGACAATGCATTATTGTTAACAATGATGAGCTTTATATGAAATACTATATTACAATTTATTCCTCCTGATATGACAGCAGACCAGTTGTCCAACCTTTCCTCATCTTCCTTCCCATCTACTCTTTTTAGCCTCTGGCAACCACAGTTTCTACTCCAATGAGTCATATTTCCAATTTAAGAGTGTCTTAGAAAATTATTTAGAATACATACAATGGAATGTTTTTATGTATTGTTTGAAAAATCTGAAGTTCACATGTGTACAATATGCAATACATATCCTTACGCAAACAGTAAGCTTCTCGCATCTGGAAGATTTCTGCATTTGTTCTCGAAGCCAATATATCAATGAGGCAATTCTCATCAATGGCTGCTCCCTAGAAAGACAGAAATGTAAGGACATTTTTACTTGGAATAATAGTTAACCTTATGTACAATAAAGGAATATAGTATTTTTGGTGTTCTTTGAGATGACAAAAGAGAAAGGAAGTTAATTTAGGATAATGATGTTCTTTGAAATGACAAAGGAGAAAGGAAGTTAATTTGGGTTAATGATAAATCCAATTTTAGTTCTGGCTCTACCATTTACTAACTATCCCAGATACCACTGTCTGGAGGAAAGTCTGCTCCTCATTTAGCATGAAAGGCCTTCTTCCTATGTGCTTAGACAACTAAATCTGTAACAAATCTGTAACAATTTATTGCATGGAAATGACTTTTCTATAAAGAATGAATTGTTCTAATTGTTCCAAAGTTTTTAAAGTCTGATGCATATAAGCAATTGTTTTTGTAAACAACTAATTTAAAATCAGAAAAATAGGACTGAGGATTTAGCTCAGTGGTTCTGTCCCGTGTCTCGCAAGCGTAAGGACCCAAGTTCAATCCCCCCTACCAAAAAAAAAAATCAGAAAAACAGATACAATGACATTTGTATTTTGTCTCTATGTTAGTATTCTATTTTGACTCTGAGCCAAATCTTTATATACAATTTCAAGAGATTCACATAATTTTTAATATATAGACTCCATGTATGAATTCATATAGAGGATAGACAAATCCAAATGGCTCTGTGAGCTAATTTACTGTTTCCTTCAGGTAGCTCAGTCTGGAATGGGCTCAGTATATCTGAATTTTTTAGATATAAGCACAAGAACAAGCTGACCCCACCACAGAAATCTGGGGACTCCCAATTGTTAACAAAACTGCTCTCCAGATGGCATTTTAACTGTCAGTTACAGTCATGTGTAGATTTTCTCTCCTTTCTCCCAAATTATATAAGTATGTGGAAGCATCATAGGGCAGTTCCCCTCCACTGAAATATTAGCCTGTGCCTGTTACGGGGCTAGCTTGTGTCAAATCACTACCTTCATGGCATGCCAGAGTTCGTGTGCATCGTAAGACGGTGGTGGGTACATGAGACCAACCATAACTTCTTTGAAGTGAGATGAAAGTTTCTCCTTCAGATCCCCAATCAGGTCCTATGGAGGAAATGTAAACATTTTCATGATATCAGTTACCAAATTTACAAGAGCAATGGGGTAATTTCAGGAAGTAGCTTATTAAAAGTTCTTTTCCATGTCTTTTTACATAGTAACTAGTCTGGTTTTAATTCACACACATACCGTGGATTGCATGAGGCAGTGGGTGTGAGGGTTTGGAAATGACTGAGTTAATCACCCCATATGATAAAGCATATGGACATCGTAGTTATATCAACATAGAAGGGTTTTCTTTGCCTGGCCTCCAACCTCAAGTCCTCTTTTAATCTCCTTATGAAAATACTGAAAAGATGAAACCTGAAAACATTTTAGTTAGAAGGTCTTGATTTTCATGTACAGACTTAATGAAACATCAATCCTTAAAAAAAATGCATTTTTAAAATTCTGTTGCTGTAGCAATCTCTTTTAGCAAGGTGTCCTTGGTTATGTTATGACCAAACACCTTATGTAATTTGATAAAGTAATCTCATATCTTTCATTAAGTATTAGCCACACTATTCAAAATACTGGAAGTGGAACACTTAAAGAAAAATATACATACTAGGTTTTTGTGTTTGAAATACAGTTACAAAATATAAAATTGATATTTTTAATTTTTTGCTTTTTATTTTTGTAGTGTACAAAGGAATTTAAGAAAAACATATTCTAAGTTGATTTACTGTAGAGTTACCAAGACATTTAGAAGAGGTTTAAATTTTACCATCTTTTGCTATGTGTAAAATGTATCCAGTTCTATTTAAAAATATGTAGTAAAATTTTACTTTAGAGGTTGTGCAATAAAAGAATTCAAATAAAAGTTACCAAAAAAGAAAATAAACTTTTATTGCAATAACAATAAAATAGTCATAATTTTAATTTTATTTAGCATGCTTGGAAGATATAAAAATATGAGGTGTGAACAAGACATACAATGAAAGGTAAAATAAAAAGTTTATTACCTTTAAAAAACACACTGCTATTAACCGCTCTTAAAATATTCCCCATCTCTTCAAATGCATTTATCCCATCTTTCCTGACACTTTCTGAAGCGGTTCTGGAAGTCCTCTTTCTCAAGTATCTTTATTTATGCTGTTGTGGCTGCCTCGATGTCCTGAATTAATTCAAAACATTTATCATTCATGGTCATTTTGACTTTGGGGAAAAGCCAGAATTTGTGAGGTGCCAGATCCAGTGAACAGTTGGGTGAGGACTGGCCTTAATGTTTTTAAAAGCTACCTTTTTTTTGGCTGGCACAGGGCAGCAGAATTCAGGGGTTTTTGATTGGACCTCATAAAGACAATCATGAAAGAGGACTTTCAGAACTGCTTCAGAATGTGGAAAGAATAAGGATAAGTGTGTTTGAAGTGTGTGTGTAAAAGAGAGAGAGAGAGGGAGAGAGAGAGAGAGAACAGTTGGAGGGGGATTAATGGCAACCTGTTCTTCACTGTAACATATTCTAAAAACTCTGAACATTCACTGTGTATTTAGATCACTGTTTGTAGATAATGTTTAAGGACAGAGGAAGCACTGGTGTGTGTAGATTAGAATGTGGACATGAGATACACAAGTTAGCTTTACATACAGAATTACTGAATGGATTTGAGATCTAAATGCTTCTGAGAGAGACTTCAAATGTCAGTTATTTTAGCCTCTCTTCAACTGCATAGAGCAAAGTTCCTAATAATGGACATTTGAGACAATCAAGTCAAAGATTGTATTATGATGAAAATATTAAAATTTACTGAGTGCTTCCTATCTGACAGAAGATATTCTGAGTATATGAAAAATTGTAATAATTCATTATGACAACCCTAAGAACAAGGAACTATGATCATCCACTGTGTAGATGAGAAATCTACATAGATTAGCTAGGTCTATATAATTTCACAAGGCAGTAATGGAGAACAAATTTGAAATCGAGTATTCTGACCCTCTAGTCAGAATACTATTTTGAATAGTATGTAGGCCATAGAAAGCCACTGATGATACATCAGCAAAGTGATGAATGTAGCATATAGGCAGTGAATGAGGCATTTTTGGACACTTGAATTTGATAACACTACATTGAAATTATGAATGCAAATGAACCAATTCCATATTTTTTATTATGAAAAGATAATGGTACTTGGTAGGTGATGGAAATTTAAAACATTAGAATTATTACCTATTTCATGGGCCTTCCTCTAACCCTAAGTTAATTATGTATTTGGAACCAGTGCTGTATCTTTAAATTTTTTATGCTGTATTATATTTTAAAAATCTGATTACATGATAAAATTTTATATGTATATATTTTCCCTCAATGCCTTTCAGGACATGTAACTTTTTTCACACATTTTTTTAAATCAAGTATCTAGTTCTAGCACAGTTCTGGGCATACAAAAATGTGTATAGAGTATATTATACTATGCATATGAATACAAGAAGAAATAAAAGAATAAACAAATTAATGAATACATTTTAAATGAGTGTGGTAAGAAAAAACCCTTAATGTACTGATTAGATACAAAAAATAAACATGATATTCAAGCAGATTAGTTGAGTGTTGCAAAAATCCATTAATTAATCTTTAGGCACGTTTCTTTGATCACTACATTCATTCCACACATTTATAACAATATCTTTAATTTCTTTTTGTGTTATGCCATGAATGAATGTCTATGTGTACATTCCACTATAAACTGAGATTAGCAATGCCACTAGATGGTGATGTCTATCTTTATTTTATAGGTCTGTGCGTGTGTGTGTGTGTGTGTGTGTGTGTTGCTATGGCAATCTTGCAAAAAAAATCAAACAAATAACAATTTATTGGAAGAAACATTATCAGATATCATCTAATGTGGTTGAAAGTAGCTTTTAATCCTGACTGTAAAACATAACTATGAGGTTACAATTGTGTTGCTTAACCTCTGAGTTTGTGTCACTCTATAAAGCAAATAACATTACTTACTTCATAAAGCTGGTAAAAATATTAAATAATTTCACTGAGGTGAAATTATCATATTGTTTTCTGATTCAGGACAGGTGCTCAAAATTTTTTTTTTCCTTCCCAAAAATATTAAGTAAGTTTTTGCAAAGTAAACATGGTTAATTGTTACCAAAGCTGATATTAGATTGTTTCCCTATCTCTCTCCTTCTCCTTGTCTGTCTCTATCTCTTCACCTCAGAGTTTTGTCTTTTATATTGCATTTCTTCCAATTTTCAGTATATCAAGTTCTCAGTAAATTCAGTGATAGACAGTGTATGTTGCAATGGTTTCATAAGATATAATTGAGTTAAGAACTCCCATTGCCTACTGACATCACAGCTGCCTTAGTCTGTGAGAATATGCATTATGATTTTTATACATCAGCAAAATCAGCCAATGATCCATTTCTTGGAATATATCCCTGTCTTTAGGCAGTACAGGACTGCATATGCAGAAATTGATTTGGTGTTACCACTTTCACTGTTACAATCCTTGTCTAGGCACAATCATCACTCTCCTCTATTAACATCATAGCTTCCAAATGCATCTCCCTTCTGTGTTTGTACCTTGTATTTTCTCAACACATCTGACAGTGTAATGCTGTGAAAACACAAATCAGGTTAGTGACTCCTCTGCTCAAAATGTCCTTTCTTCCTTCCCCACATTCCAAAATGAACTATAATTTGTGTGTGTTGTTCATCTCAGAAGAAAGCAAACACAAGGATTTTTGTTCCATGTAAATGTAAATCATTATAATGGTGCACAACACACGTGTTATTTCCCTGGTTATTTCTCTGCTTTCTTCTCCTACTATTCTCCTTGCTCCTGATTTCTTCACTTCTGCTACAGTGAGCTTCTTCTTAAACTTGGAATACCATTTCTTCTCCTATCCGAGGGCTTTGTTTTTGCCATTCACTGTGCCTAAAATCTTTGTCGCAGAGGTATCCACATGGACTACCCTGCCTGCTTTCTCGGTGGAACTTGCCCTAGTTCCCTTGTTTAAAATTATACCCAGCCCCTCGACACTTATTGTATTTCTCACCTGGCTCTCTCTGCATTCCCTAGTACTCATTGCTTTACAACATGACATATTTTACCAGGAAAACTGCAAGCTCCATCATGGTAGGGCTTTTGGCCTGCTGTACCCGTGGCTATTTTATCCATGCCCACAGAATTGTGCCTGCAAAATAGACCTACAAAATAGGTACACAAGTAATGAATGAGCAGGATCACTTATAATTCAACAATTATTTGTTTGTGGTCCTTCCTGGTAATTCAAAGATAAACAAGAAAATGTATCCTTAGCCAGTACCCTTGAGCAGCAGGTACAGAAATACAGGAATCAAAATTATGTCACAATGCAAAATGTGGTGGTAGCTATCATGATGGGAATAGTATATTATCAGGACCCTGAGAAGGAGACTATTCTTTCAGTTGGAAAGATAAATACTGAATAATATGTTTAAATAACTAACTTTAGCAAGTTCAAAGGGGAGCACCTAAATAGAGTCTCTAATTAGGAGTTTTAAATTCTCACTTGGAGTTATATAAATAATTTTTCAGATGCAGCCTTCAGAGTGTGCTTTTCTCAGGCTGCCTGCTTTTGCTTTCCTGCTTTCTGCAGACTTGCCCTACAGCGGGCTCTGCTGGAATCACAGCTTGGCCTTACATTAAGCTAATGAGTCTTTGCTTTTCAAATTGTTCTGTTCAGTTGCTGATGAAACTGCAGATTAGCCAAATTGCAGCTATTTTGACCTCTTCTTTTAATTTGAAAATAAAATGGCAGTTTCTTTTTTTCTCATTTCTCTTGCCTTTATGTTATGATGGAAGAACAGGGGCAAGAAGTAGAAGTATGACTAACATTTTTCTTGCCTGAATCTCCTCAGGGGAGCTGTTGCCTATGCTTTTAACTTACATACTTTTTTCTATTATCGTAAATAATGATACTTGCTGTTTAAATACTCAATGGTGCAAAGCCAGGTAAGTTCTTAGTGGGACTTAGAAATTTCCCTAATTCTATCTCCCCCAGCAGTTACCCTGTACATATTTGCACAATTTTATGTTATATTATAAAAACATTTGTGTAAGTTGCTTTGTTACTTTGGGGTGGTAAGTGAATATTTCTTCAAACAGCTTCCTTCCACAGGTGTTTTCACATTTTAATTAATGATGCAAATTTCAGTGGAAATTTGAGTTGTCTATCTATTTGAAAAAAATGATAATGCTGTGGTCTTCTAGAGAAACAGGACGGCAGAGCTGCTGTGGCTTGGATCTTCAACATCTCCTGATGCCCATGTGTTAAATGTTTGATCTCTGGGTTGGTGCTACTGGGCTGTGGTGGAACCTGTGAGGGGTTAGGGCTAGTGGGAGACCCTTAAGTCACTGGGGGTGTTTGTTCACAGGAGAGAGTGAGACCTGGCCTTTTCTTTTTGTTTGTGAGGCATAAAATGAGCAGTTTTACTTTACCAGGTCAGGATGTATTTCCTTACCCTAGGTCAAAAATCAACAGGGCAAATCAGTCATGGACTGGAACTTCCAACAATGTGAGCCAAAATAAACCTTCTCTCTTTGTAAGTTGAATATCTCAGGTATTTTATTATAGTTATGGAAAGGTAACTCAAAGGCTAAAATCTTTCCTCTCCTGGCATGGGGATTTAGCTCAGTGGTTCCGTGCAAGCGCAAGGACACCAGTTTGATCCCCAGTACCAAAAAAACCCCCAAACAGACAAAAAAAACCTTTCCTCTCTCAAGATAAGGATAAAAGATAAGAAACATTGTTTTAGAAGTACATCATGTCAGAAGGAAAGGAACCTTTGGGTATAAAGAGCTAGGGGAAAATGGAAACCGGAAGATAAGCAAATGAACTGACTTTGGGGATGATCTTGTAGGTGACTGGGAATGGAGGGGGCATGGAGTTGAGAACTATTTGCCTGGGGGTTTAATGCCCAATTTAGGGCATTACATGAGGACTAAAAAATATTTGGAAAAGCGTAACACAGTGAGTTAAGCCTGAAATTTCACATAAGAGGTTAGGACACTCAAAAGATTTTACTCTTATATTATTATTATCAGTAAAAATAAGAAATAGGACAAAATATCATTCAGCACTGTTAGAAGGGCAGAAAGCTCACTTCTCATTGCCTGGAGTATGAGTAGACTATTTTCCCTGATAACCTGAAACAATATATCTGTGTAACCTTAGGCTTGAAGTTCAGATTTATTCTGCTCATGTTAATTGATACCTTCAAGAAGAGAAATCATCCTAAAAGCTCATCCTGAGCTGGTAATTCTCCTGGGAAAACAGGAAGAAGTAAATGCAAAACCAATCTTTCAAAATTCTCTGACTTAAAAAAAAAAAAGATTATTGTTAAAAAGGCCACATTTTAAAGGTTTCACAATAAAAATATTATGATACACTCTTAGAAAAAAATTTCCAGAACGGTAATATGGGCTCTGCAAAGAGCAGAATTAATATACATAAATAGGAGATAATGGCAATCAGAAATTACAGTATAAAAAATCATAGAATTTCAAAGAAAAAACTAAAACTATAAATTAAATTCTTTTTAATTAAAATGCAATATTTACCTTGATAAAAAGTTGAAAATGGAATTAGTAAGTTGAAAAAATATCTTAAAAAATTACCAGCGAATCAGCCCACTGCAGACAGGCAGGTCTGTGCACGCCCTACTGAGGTCCTGAGTCTCGCAGAAGACACCGTATCACCCCGCTGCAGACAGGCAGTCACCTGATTCCACACTACAAAGATGCAGAGGACACCAGACAACCAGATCAAGGTAATGAGTCCCACTGTTCCCGGCCCAGAGGTAGGGGCTTCTGAGCCGTCGTCCCACTGCTCCTGGTCCAGAGGAAGGGGCTTCCAGGCCACCATCCCTCCCACTGCTCCCAGCCCAGAGGAAAGGGCTTTTGGTCCACCTTCTGTACTGCTGCTCCTCATCCAGAGGAAGAGGTTTCCCAGCCAGCATCCTCCAGCTGCTCCCAGCCCACAGGAAAGGGCTTTTGGGTCACCATCCCTACCACTGCCCCCGGCCCCTGTCCCACCTCACCCAGCTCAGAGGAGGTAAACCGTGCAGGCGCTAACAGCCCCCCACCCCAGTCGAAATGAGAAAACACATAAATAAGTCTCAAAACCAGACTTCCAGATCACCTACAGCAACCCCAAAGGGAAATGAGATGGAACACTCTGATACTCAACCACCTGACCCACTGAACTGGCAACAAAAGGGGATCTGGAAAAAATGAAATCAGAAATAATTTCTCACATAACAGGAGAAATTGTGCTCCTAGTGCAAGACATGATTAATAAATCTAGAGAGGAGCTCAGGAACATGATGGAATCCCAACATAGGAAACAAATGGAATCCATAAAACAGATGCAAAGAGATTTCCAGGACATGAAAAACTCCATGGAAAGTCTACACAGCAGAATGAGCCAATGTGAGGACAGAATTTCAGATATAGAAGATAAGATTGCAATTAGTGAGCAGGAAAAGAAAAATTGCTTCAAAATTATAAGGGAACATGAGAAATCAATCCAGCAGCTGCTAGACGATGCAAAGAAGAATAACATAAGACTGATTGGGCTCAATGAAGAAACAGGAGAGAGTACAGATGACATAAAAAAAAATCTCTTCACAGAAATAATGGCAGAAAACTTCCCAAGCAGGGGAAAAGAGCTCGACATACAGATAAGTGAGGCATATAGGACTCCAAATAGCCTTGATCAAAAACAATCTACACATAGGCATATAACTGTTAAGATTCCAGAAACACAACAGAAGAACAAAGTTCTCCAAGCAGTCAGAGAAAAGAAACAAATCACATACAAAGGAAAGCCCATCAGAAATACAGCAGACTTCTCAACACAAACCATCAAGGCAAGAAGAGCTTGGAGTGACATATTCCAAGCCCTAAAAGAAAACAGCCTCCAACCCAGATTGATGTACCCTGCAAAACTATCTTTCAAAATGGATGGAGAAATAAGATACTTTCATGACAAAGAGCACCTTAGGAACTTCATGAATACCAAACCAGCACTCCAAAGAATTTTACACAATAGCCTAGGATCAGACATTGAGGATCATAACCCCAGGAAGCAAAGCAGAATGAACCCATCTGGCATGACAAGAAATTAAATGTAAAGGGGGAGAATCCAACAAAAAGAAAAAGTCATGGCAATGACAAGTCAATACATTTCAGTTATAACCATCAATGTTAATGGTCCCAATTCACCAATCAAAAGAAATAGATGGGCAGAATGGGTCAAGAAGCAAAATCCAACAATATGCTGCATACAAGAAACACACTTAATTCAAAAGGAAACTCATAGACTGAAAGTGAAAGGGTGGAAAACAATATTGCTTGCGACAGGAACCCGATAAAAAGCAGGAGTAGCTATCCTCTTTGCAGATCAAGTAGATTTCAAACCAACACTGATTAAGAGAGACGAAGAAGGACACTACATCCCTGTAAAGGGAAGAATCCAAGAGGAACAGATGACAATCATAAATATCTATGCACCAAACACTAGTGCACCCAACTATATAAAACAAATACTAACGGACATGAAAAGTCATATATACACTAATACAATTGTAGTGGGGGACCTCAACACCCCACTGTCACAAATAGATAGATCAACTAGACTAAAAATAAGTAATGAAATGCTAGAACTCAATCGAACTCTTGAACAAACGAACTTAACAGATTTTTACAGAGTCTTCCACCCCACGAAATCAGAATACATATTCTTCTCAGCTGCACATGGGTCATTCTCCAAAATAGACCACATACTCACACATAGAACATGTTTAAGAAAGTGCAAAGGAAGTGAAGTTATCCCCTGTACATTATCAGACCATAGTGTGATGAAATTGGAGATCCATAGCAAAAGAAACTCAAAAAATTTCATAAACATGTGGAAAGTGAACAACACACTTCTGAATAACTAATGGGTCACAGAGGAAATTAAAGAAGAAATCAGACAGTTCCTTCAATTAAATGACAATGACAATACAACATATTGGAATCTATGGGACATAATGAAAGCAGTCTTATGTGGGAAATTCGTAGCAGTGAATACTCATATTAGGAAAACAGAATGAGCCCAATTAAACAACCTGATGCTGAACCTCAAGCTTCTAGAAAAAGAAGAGCAGGACAACCCCAAAGCTCATACAAGGGAGGAAATTATAAAGATCAGAGGAGAAATCAATGCAATGGAGACTAAGAGAACGATACAAAAAAATCAATGAAGCCAAGAGTTGGTTCTTTGAAAGAATCAACAAAATTGACAAACCCTTAGCCAACCTTGTCAGAACAAGGAAAGAAAAGGCCCAAATCCATGCAATTAGGAATGAAAAGGGTGAAATGACAACAGACCCAGCAGAAATCCAGAGGATCATCAATACCTACTTCCAGAACCTATACGCCAATAAAATGGACAACACAGAAGAAATGGACAGATTCCTAGATACATATGAATTAGCAAAGTTGAACGAAGAAGACCTAAAAATTCTGAACAACCCAATATCAACCAATGAAATTGAAAATGTAATGAAAAACTTATCAACTAAGAAAAGCCCAGGCCCTGATGGCTTCACTGCTGAATTCTACAAGACATTTAGAGAGGAACTGCTGCCATTACTGTTTAAACTCTTCAATGAAATTGCAAGGGAAGCAATACTCCTAGATTCATTCCTGGAAGCAAGCATCACCTTGATCCCCAAAGCAGAGAAAGACCCAACTGAAAAAGAGAACTACAGGCCAATCTCACTAATGAACATAGACGCAAAATCCTTAATAAGATACTGGCAAACAGAATGCAGAAGATCATCAAGAAGATCATACACCCTGATCAAGTGGGATTCATCCCAGGGATGCAGGGATGGTTCAATATACGAAAATAAATCAATGTAATACACTATATCAATAGAGCCAAGGACAGAAACCATATGATTATCTCCATAGACACAGAAAAAGCATTTGACCAAAATCCAACATGCATTTATGATAAAAACCCTACAAAAAATTGGAATAGATGGTCTCTACCTCAAACTGATAGAAGCCATCTATGAAAAACCAATAGCCAATATTATACTAAATGGTCAAAACCTGAAATCCTTCACACTAAAATCAGGAACAAGACAAGGATGTCCACTATCACCACTCTTGTTCAATATAGTTCTAGAAACATTAGCCAAGGCAATTAGACAAGAGAAAGAAATAAAAGGAATAAAGATAGGAAATGAAGAAGTCAAATTGCCATTATTTGCAGATGACATGATACTCTATATAGAAGACCCCAAGAACTCCACCAAAAGTCTTCTAGGCTTAATAACCAAATTCAGTCAAGTAGCTGGTTACAAGGTCAACACACAAAAATCAATAGCTTTCCTCTACACGAATGACAGACTCACTGAGAGACAAATAGGACAAATAATTCCTTTCACAATAGCATCCAAAAAACTGAAATACCTAGGAATCATCCTAAAGAAAGAAATCAAAGACCTCTTCTCTGAAAACTATGGCACTCTGAAAAGAGAGATTGAAGATGATATCAGAAAATGGACAGACATCCCCTGCTCCTGGGTAGGAAGGATTAATAGAGTGAAAATGGCCATACTTCCAAAACTGCTATATAGATTTAATGCAATTCCAATTGAGATCCCAGCAGCATACTTCCTGGATCTTGAGAAAACAATCCAAAAATTCATTTGGAACAAGAAGAGACCCAGAATAGCAAAAGCAATTCTAGGTAACACAGACATGGCAGGGGTATCACAATCCCCAACCTGCAACTCTACTACAAAGCTACTGTGATAAAAACAGCATGGTACTGGCAAAGAAACAGACTTGAGGACCAGTGGAACAGATTAGAAGATACAGAAACAACACCAGACACACTCAGCCATCTCATCCTTGACAAAGGAGCCAAACACCATCACTGGAGGAAAGATAGCCTCTTTAATAAATGGTGATGGAAAAATTGGGCTTCAACTTGCCAAAGATTAAAACTAGACCTATATCTCTCACCATGCACTAAACTAAAATCAAAATGGATTAAAGATCTAAATATTAAAATAGAAACTCTGAACCAGTTAGAACAGAGTTAGGTAGAACCCTTGAAGACATCAGTGTAGGAAAAGTTTTTATGAACAAAACCTCAGTTGCCTGTGAACTAGCACAAACAATCAACAAGTGGGATCTCTTCTTATTAAAAGGCTTCTGCACAGCAAGAGAAACCACCAGCAGTGTGAAGAGACAATCCACGATGTGGGAAAAAATCTTCACCTGCTCTTCCTCAGACAAAGGTCTACTATCTCGAATCTATAAAGAACTTAAAAAGATCAGTTCTCCCAAATTTAAAGACCCAATCCAAAAATGGGCTTCTGAAATGAACAGACATTTCTCAGACAAAGAAGTAGAAATAGCAAATAAATACATGAAAAAATGTTCAACATCACTGGTCATTCGAGAGATGCAAATGAAAACAATGCTGAGATTCCACTTCACTCCAGAAAGAATGGCTGCTATCATGAAATCAACCAATAAGAAATGCTGGTGGGGCTGTGGGGAAAGAGGAACCCTGCTCCACTGCTGGTGGGAGTGTAGATTGGTTCAAGCACTGTGGAAATCAGTATGGAGATACCTCAAAGAACTAGGACTGGAAGTCCCATTTGACCCTGCTATTCCATTGCTGGGGATCTTCCCCAAAGAATTAAAAGAATCATACCACAGTGATATATGTGCACCCATGTTCATAGCAGCACAGTTTGTAATAGCTAAAACTTGGAAACAGCCCAAATGCCCATCAACTGGAGACTGGATAAAGAAAATGTGGTTTTTTAATAAAATGGAGTACTACTCTGCCACCAAAAATGAGAAATTAGAGACATTTATAGCTAAGTGGATACACATTGAGGTGATACTCTTAAGCGAAATAAATAGGACATACATGTATAAATACTCAATAGTTTCTCTGGTGTGAGAAACTGAAAGTGTATATAAGGACTAAATGTATAATAGGTAATGTGAAATTGGAAGAAAAGGGGTAAAGGGGAAGAAGTGGGAGGGCTAGGGGAAAGGATAGAAGGAAATGGGATTAATATGAGAAAATGGAAAAATAGGACCAAAATCTTTGTAAATAGGGAGGACTGGAGGGGTTGAAGGGAGGGCTGGGCAAGGGTGAAAAATAAGAACCAAGAGAGACTATGGAAAGGTGCAAATTTCCAATGATGAATGTCATTATATTGTATACCTAAAATGTACCAATGATTAGAATGAATAATTGGTAATGTAAACTAGGAAGAAAAGGTCCAAAGTAGTAGGGGTAGTGGGACGGGCAGGGGAAAGGAAAGAAGGGAAAGGAAAAAATGATGAGAAATGGAAAAAATGGAAATAAAGTCTTTGTAAATGGGGAAAGGTGGAGGGTGTGAAGGGAGGGCTAGGAATGGGGAAAAAATAAGAACCAAGATACATTATATAAAGGTACAATTCCCAATGAGAAATGTAATTGTGTTGTATACCTACAATGTACCAATAAAAGAATTTATTACAAAAAAAAAATTACCAAAAAATGCCCAGAGTATTGTGAACTGCATGTTTCTCTGCCATTGTTTACATTTTTTCCTGCTCTAAGTCTCATGAGACAAAACTTTGGCCTTTTCATTCAGACTTCCAAGTCTATTAATACCATAAAGTCCATTCTAATTGTAACTCTTTAAAAAATTGCCGTGTATGAGTCAAAGCCAAGTCAGATAAAGGGAAAAACCGCCCTTGTCTGTGACCAGCTAAAATTGCAGATTCAAGATTCCACAAAGTTGAAACATCTGGTGTAGTATGATGAATTTGCCACCTGAGAAACAACTTTGCATAGACCAAAAATAATGGAAGTTCATTGGATTAAGATATGCAAACTTTCACAGGAAATAAATATGTCTTGGTACTGATGCAGACCTGCTCTGTCCCTCATGCCTCCATCTTTCCCTTCCTTTCATCCCAAATTCTGCTTTTAGGAAAATAGCAACTAGCAACAGCTATGCACAGTCAAGATCCAAGGTCTTTCTATTCCTATTCCATATTGTGCCCGAAAGGACATGTGTACTTGTCTGACTATGGTGGGTTACCGAGGAGAACAGATGGATTCAAGTTTTTATGCATTTGTTGTATATAGATGTCTATGTCACTGTTCTACTGGACTGATTGGTAGAAGTACACCCAAGTTCACATGATGGATTTGAGCAAGATTTGAAGTAGAGAAGCAAAGTCAGAGGATTGATTTTGTGTTTGGAGGCCTTTGGACTCATTATACTATACTATTATTGTAACTTTCAAAGTTGAATTTACTTGGGTTTATTTGTTGCTTCTACAGGTGCTTGTAACTACTAGAAGGAATGGTCTTCATTGGGAAAGAGACACAAGTAAGGAAGTGGTCCTGCTCTGGGCCCCATAATCCTAGTTATTAGTTTTAACCACAAGTCTCTCTGGCAGATAGTTTGCTCATTGGAAACTCTGGGAAGGGGAAGAGCCTCTTGGTGATTAAAACTTGTTTTCCTGATACAACTTACCAGTACATCAGTTTTGAAAAATGGCTATTGGCTTGCTCTTAAATCTTGTAGAAATTGAATGCTTGATCTGCAGAATCCTTAAGACTCTCATGCCTAACATTCTCATTTTGGGAATCTGGTAATGGGAAAAACATTCAAACAAGCTCAAGGATGTGTCATTGGGTACTTTAAGGAAATTGCAGAAAGTGTGAGTTGAGGGCACACATCCAGCCCACTGGAGATGAGGACATTGGAGCTGGTGTGGTGTCCATTGTCTGGGAAGATGTACAGCCTGAGGAATGGCAAATCAAGCATTAAGCATGGATGGGATGCCATGACCAAAAGAAGGGGGCAGGTTACTTTGGAGAACTACAAATACTTCCACTGGGGGGTGAGTAGGAAGGTGACACTGAAGGTGAGTAGGAAGGAAGACACAGATAAAGATGCAGAGCAGGGATGAGGGCAGCAAGGCTTATCTGCCCTGGGAAGGTGTTTGGGTTTGTTCCATGGACATATGTATATCCATGAGAGAGGAATGGGGTAAACTTGCAGGTACTAACGTGGCAAAGTAACATGTTCAAATTGTATTTGGCTTGTTCTGATTTCAGTTTGGATGGTGAACTGGAGTGGGTGGGACTAGGGGTTGCAGGGGCCAGTGAGGAATTGCAGCATTGGTGTGGGCATGAAAGGATGGAGATCCTAATCAAGCCTGGATAAGTGAGGAAAAAGAGAGAAATGTGAGAGGAAATAATTATTAACATTTGATGATTGATTGAATAGCAAGAGATTTCAGAGGACTGAGGAAAGCATGGCTTCCTGCCTTCCAGTGTGTGCAATGTACTGATCAGCTAAATTTCTCCAACACATGTGGATTATTCAGTAAAAGTGAGGGCTTAACAAACTCTGAGACCTTATGTGTAGAGTAAAAAGTGCTTCATTCCAGTACAAGTTCTTTAATGGATTTTAAATCCCTTGAGTGCAAGCACTTCATTTCTTAATTATTTTAAATCTGCTTTAGCCTAGTTTTATAGAGCTTGATAAAGTAATGCTTTAGCCTAAATTAATGAGCTATATAATAGCAAAGATGTATGTAAACCTTTGAGTTAACAACTTTACAGAAAAAAATCCCCTTTAATCCTGTGGATATTAAAAGCATATGAGAGTACCAATGATACATCTTCTACAACTTTTCATTCTTTTTTTAAAGGAAGTTAATGTTGAAGTCACAGGAACATAAGCTAAGGTAACAGTTTTATGTGGAAAAAATGGTTTAACTGGTCTCCTTTTTGAGCATAATTCAATTAAAGTCACCATTAGTAGTGGCTTTCTGTATTATAAATTCATTCTAATACAGAAGACTATCTTATTTCATATGTTATAGTTCAAAGACAGGCTTTGAGATGGAGTAAATTTATATGGACAAACTCTATAAAGAAAGTTTTATGATAGTGTTTCATTGATAATGCTCATTTGACAAAATAATTGCTATTTCTGGTCCTTTTGGCCTGAAGAGTTTTTGTTCTGAATTTGTGGTTTAAATGCATAACAAAAGCAAGGAATATTTAATGGTACTTGCTTTGGAATTAGAATGTGATTACTTTAAAACACTATGGATAGTTTTATTGCCTTAAGCTATTTTTAAACTGTCATTCTTTTTTAATGGTCTCTTTACCTGCCTGCTGTTGAGAAGAAAAGCTAGTGGAGAATTCACTTTGGTGGAGAGTTAGATGAGGACCTGCAGAGAATTCCAGGAAAAAATGTTATTTTTTGACCTGGTGATCATTAGTCCCTTCTATGCCTTCCCTAAAGTTTGGCACACAGGTGTTTCGAGCATAACATTTCACTTTTAGCCTAATTGGACCAACTAGCAGTGTTTGGTTATCAAATATTTTCTTTTTGAGATGCTGTATGATTTTGGGAAGGACTGATGGTCACTGTAATTATGAAGGTACCTTAACACACACACACACACGCACACACACACGCACACACACATTTATGATATATTTATATTGCTTAAAATATGTAAGAAGCTATGGACTATTTCTAGTATATGAGTCCTGAAATCTTTGCGATCTGAAAGATTGACAAATATAATGGTTCCAGTTCCCTGAGAGTATTGTTAGTGCTCAGGAGCTTGTCCTTGAAAGAGGACAAGATACATAGTCCTTACCCGGCCATACATGCTCTGGTAGGCCTCTGCAATCATCATTCTCTGTGCATTGCTGCGCTGTGTTAGAATGTCAATCAGCATGTCTTTGTCACAGTCTGGAAAGAATAATGTTGGAAGATCAGTAAAGTTACTACTCAGAGTTAGGGAGAATCTGTTATTTAAGGATCAAAACCAATGTGCAAGCACTATCCTTGATAGGAGCGGAGAGCAATTTTAACTAAAATTGGAAATCACATAGCAATGCTTGATGAAGCCTGGATTCTTCCTGTCTCTCATTTCAGTACTATTACTGTAAATTGGCTCCCTTCCTGAGACAGTCAGAGAGGACCATGAGGACAAAGGGCAGCTACATTCCTGGGCTTTAACTCAGGACCTGGTGCTGATTAAAAGTATAGTATGCATTCTTCCCTACCTCCTCACCTGGACAAGCTCATGACCTCACAAACCAGGGCCATCATTACAACCAGGAAGCTTTTGCCACAGCATGTCCAAGAATAAACTAGATGAGAAAATAAAACTGTTGGAGATCATCACAGAAAGAGCAAACTAACTGAGGGGCTCTTAACCCGTTACTCATTAAAATCATGATTTATGCTTTCTTGGAAAGTAGACAGGGAATAAAAAGCAGGAACTCTTCATTTGAGCATTCAGATACCCAGTTGCTAACTAAAACAGGATAAAGCTTGTTGTGATGTTTAAGCTTAATTGTCAACTTGATTGGCTTGGGAACTATCTAGGGAATTGCTGGTTCACACTTTGGGTGTGTCTGAATGGATGGTGGAAGTTGGACCTTAGAAACTATTCCTGGTCCCTTCCTCTCTGGCACTTTCCCTGCTCTGCTTTTGGACCACCATGTACTGAGCAGCTTTGCTCTGCCAAATATCATATTTCTGTATGATATTTCTGCCTTGAAGCCAGCTGGTCATGAACTGAAATCTCTGAAATCATATGACCATTTCCTCCTTTAAGTTGTGAGTGTCGAGCATTTGGTCCCAGAATAGGAAAGGTGACTGAATACATTGGGGATATCTGCCTTCATTGTGGGTCTGTCTCTATTGTCACTTTCAACCTTTGAGTCAGATGCCTACTTAGCTCTCCATATAGGGATATTTGACATTTAAGGAATATCTGTCTAAAAACCGATACTACAAGTTTTACTTGACCTAAATGTATATAACCCATTTCATGCCCCATTGAGACTGAGGACATCAAGATAAAAGATTTTCAGGGACATTCATCTCCAACTTTCATTCCTTGCAATGGGCACCTAAAAGTTTCCCGTCATTTCACTGAATCTGCAATCACTTTGGGTGTCAGCAGAGCCTCTGCCAAACCAAAACTGTCCCTCAAACATAAACGATCATCTCATAAAGACTGCATTGACTCCTCAAGCCATAAGGACTTCTCCAGAGCTGCAAAAACAGAACTGAGGAGATAATCAACCAGATCCTAGCCAACGTAAGCAATCCCACATAAGCTGACCTCTGTCTTTTGTTGTTAGGACACCTGGCCTGATCTTCTGTGTTAAAGTTGTGTCCCATTGAGTTTTTTTCTCAAGTTAAAGTCACCTCTCCATTTTCTCATACTCTCCAGTTAAACCCTTTTCCTATAAATGAACAGTGCTGTCTTGGTTTTAACTTCTATTATCACTTAAGCAAGAACCCATACTAACTGGTGACATTCCTAAAGATTTAATAATAAATCTTTAGTAATAATTCTAATTCCTTACTTCCCTGGAATTAGGGAATTAGAAGTAAGGAATTAGATCCTTTATTCAGCTACTTATCATACTATACCAAAAAAGGCTTCTCTGATTTTCAAGTTGATGAATGATAAATGGACACCATGTCTTTCATGCTGCACAGTTACAGAGCTGTGGCTTAAATGAATATGTAATTTGAAAGCAAGGCTGTTGTTAGAATTTCCAGAGAAAGGAGGCATAATAGAGAAAGAGATCATGAAAGTGCAAGGTATCTGCAAACTTTCAAGGGCTGGTGTGAACCTATCATGCTTTGTATGGAGTATAGTTTCTTTCACCTATCATATTGATAGGTCTCCCACCACCTCAGCAGCTATTAAGTACAGTAGCTGCCCTCTTCCTATGGTGCCTTGCCCCCTCCCCTGTGTGACATCATGCCAAGATGGTTGCTCCCACCAAAGAACAAACCCTTCTTCCCAGCATGCCCCTGTTCCAACCTAGACAGTAACCTAATACTTGCTCACCTCCTACCACCTAGTGACATCACCGGCTCCTCCATTCCTTAGTCACTACCTCACTCAACCCCGCCTCAGCCCCTACAAGCCCCACCCCAGTCTCTATAAAAGACTCTCCCTGCCCCAGCCATATTGCTTTTGTCTCTCCTTTGTTCAGAGACAGCCCGGCAGATCTATTCCCCTAATAAAGGCTTGTTGTGGCCTGGTCTGGTCTTGGTCTTCGGCCCTTTTACCTGACATTTCTGGTGCCGTGACTCGGATGGTAGATGGTCCATTAAGGGACGATCCCCCGCAGGACGGGGTTGATTGACCTTTTGGCCATCTCCAACGGACCTATCTGCCGTTGCCAGGACCCTCCGGGGCTTTCTACCTTTGCCATTGCTGACGCTACACATCCACACCGGTCACCAATGTCTGGGTGAGTAGGGAGTTCAGCCTCCCTCTCGTCGGGTTCTCTGTCTCATTCTCTCTCCCTCCGGGGACTTCTCAGAAATCCAAGCGCTTGGTCAGAGAAACCCCCACGGCCTCTGGGCCCAGGACCGTGCCCCTGGGAGACGTCCCATCGGCCCGCCTCCTCTCGTTCTCTCCCTCTGGGAGACTCACTCGGAGATTGTCAAAGGAGACAAGGATGCTTCTCCCCTTTGTCTTTCTCCCCAGGGGCTGCCTCCTCCTCACCCGCTCTAATCAGGGGGCCCAACAATCCAAACCCCGCCCCTCAACGCCTCTGGGCTGCCTTCTGGCACAACTCAAACCCCTCGGATTGTTGGGACCAGACTTTAGGCCAAAAAGATTTGTTTTCTATTGTAATCAGGTTTGGCCTCAGTATAAATTAGATAATGGGTTTCCACGCCTCAAAAATGGCACTTTCAATTTTAACATACTGTGTGATTTACACAACTTCTGTCAGTGCAATGGCAAATGGTCAGAAATCCCCTACATACAAGCCTTTTCTACCTATGCTCTTAACCCTCCCTCTGTCAAACCTGTTCTTCTCAAGTACTCCTAGCCTGAGCCGATCACTCACCGCTCATACCTCCCCCACTTTATAACTCTGTTGATAAGAAAAAGTTTTAAAGCTTAATAGATTAGCTATTAAAGTAGTTGTGGAAGCAAACTAAGTAGTGTATCCCTTTAAAAACTTGCATTAGCCCATTGCTTCTGCTGTTCAAAGTGAAGGTTATATAGCTTCTTTGATTTGTAGCTCCACTATAGATAACATCCTAACCAAAAAAATGAAGTGAAAATCCTTGAACAAACTTGTGATATATGTGCCTTAATTGTCATGTGTTTAGGGCTGTAATCAGTGACAGAAACCACCTGTGTCTAACCATTAAACAGGAATTAGAACTTTATTTACTTAACAAAGACCACTAGGGATGAGATAATGATGGACAAAAGTATAAAATGTTTATAGTGAGTCGGAGACAAAATATTTAAAAAGCTATAAGTAAAAGATATATTTTTGATATAAAAGGATTTTATATGTTTGTCTTATTAGCAGGACAAGACCAAAAGGCCTAAGTACATCAAGAAGGTGTGCGAAAGTGATTTATAAAGAAAATATATGTTTACTTGTTGGTTTCAAGTTTATTATAAAAGGTTTACAGGAATAGAGGTTTCATTCCTTCTGATTTTAATTCTACAAGAGATCTCTGTTAATTGACTTACAAAAAGTTTTAAATAGTCTTATTTATAATTATAAACCTAAAATTATAAAGAGATTATAATTCCATTGGGCTAAATATATTTGAGTGCACTCTAGTTTTAGAAATTGTCTTATATCTTTGTTTTTGTCCAATCCTACAGCTGTTTTATTTATAGATAAAGGTTATTAAGTTCAAGGCATGCTCCCCTTGGTGAACAAAGGAGCGGCCGCATGGAAATATTTTCCAGTCTTTGTTCACTAGGGGGACCTCAACAGTTTTCATCTTACAAGAGACTGACCCAATAGTTTTCATAGCCTTATAAAAGACTTACAGGAATAAATATTATTTAAATATATTATTATACTGTTTATATCAATTGTCATCAAAGGGATAAATTCTAAATATGTTATTATGGTGTGCTTACACTGGCCATTTTCAAAGGACTAAATATCCTGTAAAAAACAACAATAACAAGGTTTTATTTTTTCTAGTGTACTAAATGTATTTATACTTTCTTACTGTACAGGTTTTCTAATATTTGTTTATGATAATAACCTCTTTTTGATTCAGGTATTTGCCTTTTCATACACTCTAGCTATTTATGATAACAGATACATATATGGGGTATTTTCTTTAGATGGTATCCTATCAAAAGATTATTTATTTATTTTTTTAAAAGATAATTTAGGTAAAAACTTTTGGTGTTTTAAAAAAAATGAGTACATTTAATGATGGCTATTTTATATCAAGATGGACATTTAAATGTGTTACAAAGGTAAAGTCATCATAATTGTCATGTTAAAATATTATTTGTGGTTCTTTTTCTGTTAATATTCTACAGGAACTCAACTACTAAAAAACAACCATGACTGATGACAGTAACAGTTCTCTATATTTTAAATTCCAAAATGTTTGTTATTCAGGTAAAACTATAATAGTTAAGTTCATTATTCTTGTTACAATGCTAACGCTATTGACCTTCTCTTCTGGGTGTTCAACAACTAAAGTTTGGAGACCAAAACTAAAAGGTAACTGGGCTATGAGGACAGCCAATATTTTGGCCCTGGCCCCTCAAGGTCAACAAAGTTCCAGGACATGAGGGAACCTTCTCTACAGGGTCCTACATCTTTGGTAAGTCACTCAACCTCCTAACCTGGGAGATTGCTGGACACCAGAGGACAATGTACTGTGTGCCAAAGGAGGGTCACCAAGAAAAAACTCTCCACTGCTTTCACTGAAAGCAACTTGGTCAAACAAGGCCATAACCCATCCAGATGGCTGACACTGACAGAGAAGCAGAGAGGCACTATGCATGGTTCCAAAGTAATGGCCTGGGGAGACTTAACTGACCTTAATAGATAACAAGAGGTTCATATTGATTGACACAGGTCTCACTTTAACTTGGTCTTAAACACCCAGCAGAAAAAATAACCAAAAGAGGCACAAAACAATGACATAATAATAAAGCTAGACTTCAGAAAAATTAAGACATAGCCCACCCATTAAAATCTTTTGGTTCACTCATGACACAGCCATTTCAAAAAGACAAAACTTTGGGTACTAAATAGAAGCAAAAATCATTAATTAGCTACAAGTGTGTACAGATTCTTTTCAAAAAAAATTAAAAGAAGTTATTTACAGGTAACCAATCCTAGAAACCACTGGTCTCCAGATCTCTCCTTTTAGATAAGTGTTTTTCTGATTCTGTGATAACTAATTAACTTTCGTGTAATGATCAAAAAAAAAACCATAAAGTAAGAGTATTGAGAAAAAATCACGTGCTTGTCAGCCACAGTCAGGATAAGTTCTATACCAAGCAGCTACAAGATTTATTCCTTTTAAAATAATGTACATCCTTGTTCTCTGTTTATGATGCCTCTTCTCATTGTGCTCATACTTTCTGGATACCTACCCGTGTCTAAAAAGATCAAGCCTTTTATGCTACACTTGATCACCTTAAGTCGTCCAGTGTCCTTGTTGAGGTTATCAGTTCTCTTTATTTTTAAATATATCTAGGAGGCCTCCAAAAACTGAGAGATACAGGAATAAAACTTTCCTGGCCTTGAATTTAAAGAAGTCAGGTTCATAGTAACACTACACTCATCGGTATGTTGGCCTCCAAAAGACATTTGCTCAGTTACATACACCTTTTATATTCCCCCCCCAAAAAAGGATTATAAAGATTATATAAATTGTGTTTATCACTTTTCCACTCATTCTCTAAGAGCAAGGACATGACACATGGGCCCTTAGATCAGGAGCTATGATCTCTTCCATAACAGTCTCTTACTTCTATAACAAATGAGCCCCTAAACATCCAGCTGTCTCTGTAAAACCTATGTAAATAATAAATAAAAAATTACATGTCAAATGAAAAAAATTAAAACTCAATGGGCCAGATAGATATGCCCCCCAAGGTACTAATCAATAGTGGGGTACGTTTGGTTCCTGGAGCTCATGGCTCACCTGGCTATTACTACTCTTGGGACCCCTCAGTATTATCTGTTTAATTCTCTGTTTTGGACAGTGCCTGGTTCGCTGTTTTCAAAATTTCTTGCAGAAACGATTGAGGGCATTCACCAGCCAGACAGCCACAGAGTTCATCATGGCAGGGAACCAGCCAGTATGGCAAAAGGAAGAGGTCCCCACTTGCCACGGGCCTCATCAGATCCAGGTCTAGCCCCGATCTTCGCCCCTTGTCAGCAGGAAGCAGCTCCAGAAAAAGAGACCTTCGCCCAACTGTCATAAAACAAAAGCCTGGAATGATAGGTCTCCCACCACCTCAGCAGCTATTAAGTACAGTAGCTGCCCTCTTCCTATGGTGCCTTGCCCCCTCCCCTGTGTGACATCATGCCAAGATGGTTGCTCCCACCAAAGAACAAACCCTTCTTCCCAGCATGCCCCTGTTCCAACCTAGACAGTAACCTAATACTTGCTCACCTCCTACCACCTAGTGACATCACCGGCTCCTCCATTCCTTAGTCACTACCTCACTCAACCCCGCCTCAGCCCCTACAAGCCCCACCCCAGTCTCTATAAAAGACTCTCCCTGCCCCAGCCATATTGCTTTTGTCTCTCCTTTGTTCAGAGACAGCCCGGCAGATCTATTCCCCTAATAAAGGCTTGTTGTGGCCTGGTCTGGTCTTGGTCTTCGGCCCTTTTACCTGACACATATAAGTTCTGCTTTTTGGTTGTCCATCCTCCACTTCATCATGTCATGTCATTGTCATATCTCGTATCATATCATCACACTGATCTAACCGGGTATCTTAATGCACAGCAAGTTTAGATGCATTTCACTGTAATTATGGTCACAGTAGAGTGACTAAAAAGACCTTAACTTTTCACTCAGCTTGACTAAAATACAGACAGGTTTTTTGCCTAATTACATCCTCTGACTTGTTCTTTCTAAAGGCAATAATTTTTTCAAAACTTGCTTTTGTACATTCTTTACATCTTAGACATGCACAATTTCTCTCACCCTTGTGCCAGATTTACAAACCAGAAATGTTTCTCAAAGATCTGGAGGCCATTCCTTTGAAATGTTATCATCAAGAAAGCTAGAGTCTCTGTCTTCTAGGGACTGAGTGAGAGAAGGAGCCAAGCTTTGTTAAGTACTGATGAGCAACTACAGGTTGTCTAATCACCTTCACCAAGATCCACTACCATCCTGACATCCTCTACTGCTCTTCCACCAGCTTAATAGCTTGTGTTTAATAACTTCTCCACATTCTGCTCCAGAGGAGTTGAGTTCAGTCTCTCTCCTCTCTTGATCCCTTTTGCGATAGTTTGAATAAAGTCTAATCTCATCTGGTCATTTTCCTTTGACAAGACGAGATGTTTAAGGCAGACAGAAAAATAAACTGGAAATTTAGAATGCTAAGCAAATCATCATTTTGGAAATTAAATCTGTCCTGGGTGGTCTTAGGATCACAGGGAAGCTATGAATATGGTCCTGAAATATGAGTGAAAAGGGCAGGTAACTGGGACTTACTTGGGTGGCTATGTCTTTGAGAAGTTCAAAGTGTATTACTGAAGCAAGAGAAATGGTCTGAAAGCTGTATAGGGAGGAACGAAGGCATAGAATCAGCTCCAAAGACTGGAATTACTGGCTTCTGAGAGAAAAGTAGCTGGTTCTGAAAAGGAATGGAAGGATGTGGCATGTTGGGCTAGCCTAGTTGCAGACTCAAAAGAAATTGAGCCTTACCAAAAAAAAAAAAGAAAAAGATTGAGCCATTGTAGAGAAGTCTGTTAACTACATTCCAAAATGAATATATTAAAAATTAAATCTTTTAATTACTTCCAGTGTTTTTATTATAGTTATCATATTTATTAAATTATTATAATCTTTGGGATATTTTTGCTTTTATTCTGTTCATATTATCCACAACCTACTCTTCTCAACTACTCTTAATTTTTTTATTTTCTTTGCAGCTCTTGTCTATTTATCTTTCCAGAGGTATTTTAGAATGATTTTCTATGGTTCCTAAACATTTTATCATGTTTTAATATGACTATAAAGTTAAGAATAAATTTTGAAAATGTGATCTTTCTGTCACTAACATGCTATATCTGCCGATTTACTTGAGAGTTTTTCTTTTCTAGAGTCCTTAGCAAAAACATAGTTTTTTAATATGAAAAGAAACTCTATTTTCTAAACATATTCATAATTACATTTCTATCAATATTTCAAGTTATATAATTTTTATTTGTTGACAATGGCTAACTGAAGAAATATTACATTTTGTGTTTACTTTGTGTCCAGAAAAATAAACTGGATTGAGTTGACCCCTATATTAATACAATACCTAATGCAGCAACAGCAAAATATATTCTTTTTAAGTTCACATAAAACATTCACTAAGATAGATCAGATTCTAGGCCATAAAACCTATGGTAAGAAACTCAAAGAATATAAACAAACCATATAAAATATGCTTTCAAGCCAGACAAGAAATAATCTAGAAATGAGCAACTAAGAATCAGTAAGTTAACTAGAAACCCTAAAATACGTGTAAGTTAACTAACATGCTTTTGAATAACTCATATCAAATTTTAAAAAATCAAACCAAATGAAAATACAACTTATTGAAATTTGTGTGATGCAGCAAACATATTTATAGGTAAATTTATGATACTGAATGCATAAATGAGAGAAGAAAGATATGAGGTCTAGGAAATTGAAAAGATGTACAAATGGTACTAAAAATTAGTAAAAGATCCACCGTCTGTCTTGAAAGCACAGGGTCCTAAGTTCAATCCCCGGTACCAAAAAAAAAAAAAAAAAAAAAAAAAAGTAAAAGAAAAGCAATAAAAATTAGAGTATAAAATAGAAAAATATTTTCTATTGAAAATAGAAAATCAATAGAAAAGATCAATGACACCAAAATTGGATCTTTCAAAAACTCAGTAAATTCTACAGTCCTTTAGCCAGGCTAAGGAAAAGAGAGATACAAAACATCAATAGTAGAGATGAAAACCAGTCTATCACTATTGATCTTGTGGGTACCACTGATCACTATTTATCTCATCACTATTGATCTTATGGATACTAATAGCATAATAAAAAAAGATGGACAATTCTATGCTCACAAATTTTATAGGCTGGATGAAATGGATCAATTCCTTCAAGCATACAAAGTATTCAAACTCAAGAAAAAGTAGACAATCTGAACAATCCTATATCTATAGAGAAATTGAAACAATAATTAATAGCCCATCAAAACACTAAGAACAAATAAATTATTCACTAGTGAATTATAACAAACTTTTAAAGAAGAAATGCTAATGTTCTATCACCTCTTCCAGAAAACAGAAGCAGAGGAAGTCTGCTTCTATGAGAAGCAATGAATGAGAAGTCTCTCATTCTATAAGACCAGTACTACCCTAATACCAAAAGCAGAGACAGAAATTACAAAAAGCCAAACAAAACAAACAAAAACCACTGACCTACATCTCTGATAAATAAATACATAAAAATTTTCAAATAATTAGGAAATGAATATAACAATGTACATAAGAAATACAGAGGTACTCAAGTCTGGTCCAACATTCTAAATCAATTAATGTAGTCTATCACATTCATAGTCAAAAGAAGCAAAACTATAGGAGTGTGTCCAGATACAGAAGAAGCATTTGATAAACTACCATATCCATTAAGATTTCTCAGCAAACTAGGAATAGAAGGGAATTTCCTCAAGTTGATACAGGGCATCTCCAAAATCCTACAGGTAGAATTTTACTTAATAGTGAGAAAGGTGCAGAATAAGGTATGGATATTCACTGTACACAGCACCATTTAAGAAAAGCTTAATTTGTACCTGTGCAATCTTTTCATAAATATTATAAACGGAGGTTAACAATGATTCCAGTTGTCACAGATCTCACAGAGATTACCTGGCAATTGTATGTACTGGTAGATACAAAATAAGTACTGAATAGTTGTTCTAAGAATGCACAAGTAGCATCTAGTGGCAGGGAATTGAGAAGTGGCAGCACTGTTAAGGAATGTTACCTGAGAACTGTTCTCTTTTAGATTGATATTGGTACCATAAATTTTCATATAGTTTAAGACTATGTTCATTTAAACTGCTCATTTTTATTTGTGTTAGTTTTTTTTTTTTTTTTTTTTGCTCTCAGATTTTTCCAAATCAATACAAGAGCTAAGGAAAACATCAGTAATTGTCTTTCTCAGTTGCACTTTGCTGAAGTTATCAAGATGGATAGAGTATTAAAGGACACCAAACCTGTTCTTGCTTGGACATGCTACAGTGGACACTCTGCCATCAAAACCTTCTGAAGTCCTTCAGCCTAGAACACTGACAAGCAAGAAATTACAATGGTCAAAATGAGTCCATATTTTGACCCTAAAACTGCAATGACAGGAAAATTGAAATAGGAGAAAAGACCAAAAATAGTGAACAGATTGCTCTGACTGGTAGTTTTAAAGCAGAAATTACACTCCTGAAGAAAAAGTTAATCCACAACTTTTTGATATCTTGCCTCTATATTTTTATTGTGATGACTGATATTTTAAAAGCCACGAAAGCACTGCAAACTCTTCATGTCAACTTCAGAGAGCAGGTTTAAAGTTCTTTATTGTTTTCCTAAGGGACACTGCCAGTGAATAAAATACAGACATTCATGCAGATGTGTATATACACCCACACGTACAGTTTCCTTAAAGGCGTCCTTGTCTTTAAAGTCAAGAGCTTGCTTTCTTATGAAAGGCTTTGCATGTTTTAAGAGCATCTCTTTTATGTTTTCTGTGTTTATCTTCATGCTCACTAGAAGTCTCCTTAAAATGGTTGGCACCTAAGGAAAATAGGTGGATATTTAAGGGTTCCAAATCACATCTTAAAGATTAATCTTTTTAAAAAAACCTAATAATTTTCCTCCTGTCTTCTTTCGATATCCCTTTTCTAAACTCTAATCTCATTTAATAAGCATGCATTTGTTAAGCACCTATCTGCCAAACTCCAAGCTCCAAGGGCTCTCAGTCCAGGCAGCAGGTTAGACAGATACAGGCACAGCAGCTGGGATGAGAAGTACAGGAGGCTGGAAGCTGGACCAGGGTATGAATAGCTAGTGCTGCTTGGAGTGCTCAGAGAAGGATTTGAAGAGGAAGCCTCATTTCAACAGGCTCTTGGAGAGATTTGGGTTACAAGTAGGCAAAGGAAGAAAGGAGCATTCTAAGCAGGAAGGTTATTAGGCCAATTTACAGAGATGTAAAATAGCAGAGCCACTTGGAAGAATCATAAGTCTGATTTTGCTGGAAGTGGACACAGCCACAGAAACAAAATGGAAAACAGATAAACACAATGGTCAGCAAGGATGATTCATCCTAGAGTAAGTACAGTAAGTTGCTTTTTGTTTCAGATTTCATTTACTAAGTCATGAGACCTTTAAAACTTTAAGGCAAAAATGTCAAGATCAGATTTGCAATTTCACAAGGCAAATCTGATCACCATTACTTTTTCTATTTTTAAATTCCTACTCTATTTCTTTGCCCAGTTTTTTTTTGTTGTTGTTTAACTTGTATCTGCCTTTTGTAAGATATCAGATATTTTACAATCACCTAGGAAAAAAAAAAGCAATACGACAACAAAAGATAGAAATTCCCAGCCTTACCAAATCCTTGGAGTGCCCCCGCTAGCATTTGGGCATCCATTACAGGGTTGAAATTGGGAGCTGGGAAGATAGTTCCTTGCACCTGATGGAAAAAGTCAATGAAAAAGAGATTGTCAAAATTCACATCAAGGATTTTAACAAACTTATTTCAGATAAATGCATACAAAAATATATTCTAAATGTTTAAATTACAATATGAGAAATACACAAATCTATTAAACAAATGTCCCTATTGTATGCTAAATGTGGAGAGCAACTTTGAGTTTATTTTATCCATTTTCCTATGCTAAATTGGTCTCTATTATTATTCTAAAGAAGCTGAGATATTAGAACCAATATAAAAATATAAGAATTAAATGAAAATACATGTCTTTTTAACAAACAGCATTTTCTTATGAGTTAGAGACTATTTTATAAAAATTAAAAAGAGAACAACATCCAAAAAAGCATTCAGTTCACTCGTACGAGTTAGAAGTGGTGCTTGCCACCACAGCTTTTTGTACAGAAGGGGCCCTAAACTCATATGAGAGAAAATTGAAATATTTAAATTTGGATTATGGGATTCATAAAAATCTGGGTGATAGAGATTATTTAGCTGAAGCTCACAGCTGCAGAGAAAAACATAAAATCTGACTGACATTCCATTTAAATTCTCTCTCTTGCCAATAATAAAATGGCAGAACATTTAAGGCAAGGCAGCCTTTGGATCTGCATGGTCCATTATTTCAGACAGAGCCAGCCAGAACTAGGCACTATATGATCACACTCAGCACAAGAGAGCTGCCAATCAGAATTTATTAGGAAGAAGGGCGGGTATCTCCATTTGTTGTCAGTGCACCCAAAACACTGAAGAAAAAAAAATGCCTTCTCATATCAAGTGAGCCTGCTGGCTTTGAGAAGAATTCAGACCCTCACCGAGCTCTTCTGTGACAATTCAAGCTTTGCTAAGATAAAGCTTTTAGTGCTTATTGTCTAATGATAGGGAATTAACTAATTAATAAGAACAACCCTGGACCACACTTCTATTAATGAATATTTATAGACCAATACCTAAATGTTTATGTAAGGATTTTAAAGGATTAGACCATCTTTCACTTTAGTTACTACTAAGAATAAAATTCCATTTGGGTTATAATTTACTGATATTATTAAACGTGAAGTTGTACACTTAAAGTAGGTCAAGAAACATATAATGAATGCGATATGACCTTATTTTCTTATTTAGAAGTATGACTATGATAGTGGAATGTCTATATGGATGTGCCTACATGGACAAATATATGTTATTAAAATAAAAACCTAGCCTGCATTTACAATGCATGCATTTACAAATGAACTTTCAATTTGTTCCTGGAATAAGTTTATTGGTGATGGCCTACATGTTTTCAGCCACTTCCCAATTCTAGAAGGCATTTACTTAGGAGATAAAATGAGTTTTATCTCCCTTCTTTATTAATCTGTCATGTTAGGTGAGGCCCTAGTAGGAGAATAGACTGATTCTTCTTTCACTTATTAAGTTCAGATAGCAGATTCTAATGTACATTCCTAAGTTGAGTTCTTCCAACTTCACACATTTTCTTTATAATCTTATAAGCTTGGAGGAGTTTAAAATTTAAATTTTTGAAGTAATAGCTGCTTGCTTTTCAGTGTGAAATTCTATTTGATTCTGCCTTTTGCTAAATCCTTTTTTATCTAGGTAGTTATCAAGTTTCCATTGGGAAAGTTAAAAGCTTATTTTAATAGACTTTTTCAAAGAACAATTTTTGGTTGATATTTCTATTGAGGAGAATACACAAGGATTTTCCAAATGCCTCATGGTCTCACACATGTATAACCTCTCTCATTATCAGCATCTTCAACTGATTGGTACAGGAACTTACATCGTCACATTGTAGTCTCCTAGAGCCCAGAGTTTACATTAGAGCTCATCTTGTACATTTGACAAACATTTTCTATAATGGTTTGTATCTACTATTATAATATCACAGAGTTGTTTCACTGCCCTAAGATCCTCTGTGCTTCACCTCTCCTACTCCTACCTCCAACACATTAAGGGCTTTTTGAGGACTGAGCTGTACATCCTTTATTTCTGCTAGTGGGAGTTGGAAGACTTCTTTGAACATTACTACGTCCTGCTTTGATGGCCTTAATCTTGCTGAGTGTTCTCAGCCGATAGCAGATTATAGGACTGCTTTTAGATATAAAAATGTTTTTGAAAACAATAGGATACATTGATAAGTATGTGTAAATTATTTGAAAAATTCAAGTGCAGACTGAACAGATATGCACACCAGAAAACATTTCATTAGTGGCCTTACTAGGATCTTCCAGAATTTCTAATGAAGTATGAGCTATAAATTGAACTTTATGTTTTTATAGGGTAAGGAGAAACCTCTGAAAATTATCAGACAATCTGTAGTCCACACGTTTTTCTTCCTAGTTTAAAAGAAAATCCTTGTAGAGGTTACTACTTTAAAGTATTTTTATTGTAATTATAACAATTTTTTTCTTTATAGTTATCTGCATTGACATTTAAAATTATGGGTCTTTTTGTCAATTGGTCTTAATACACTAAAATATTTTAGAAATACATGCAATATTAAAAATTTTTTAAGTTTTGAATGCTTAGTAATTTACAAAACATATTTTTCTAGAAAGCATTTGTTATTCATATCCATTTAAATAGCATATGAAATCATTATATTCATTTTATGCAAAATATGCTACAGTTAGTTTGAAGTCAACAATATTATTCCATGTAAGGAACATGAAATTCCTTTCACTTATTTTCTCATTGGAATACTGACTTTGTTTTTAATGATCGTTTTGACTGAACTGACCATCTAAATCTATTGAAACAGCTAATGACTGGTCTTAACTTTGTTCCCTGACCTAATTATTTGAAAGGATCAGTTGGTTTATTAATTGGTTTGGAATATAAAAAAGTTTAAAAAATTTTAAATAGCTCCTATGTTATCTAGATGTGCCATTTACCTTACGGTAACATTAACTTTCAAGATTTTTTTGTAAAATTTGTACTCAGCTTTCTTCTCTGCATCCCTCAGTGCCCAGCAATAGTTCCTCCAGTCAAGTCAGTCAGTCCTGAGCCCTTTTCCACCAACTTCCTTCCACTCACTGTGTTTTTATTTGTAATTTATGTCTCATGTTTTCCTATGTGTTTCTTGTTCTGAAAAGTAGAACTTGGACTCTTACATCTAGTATTGTTTTATACTATGTTGCTCTGCCAAATAATTGTTCAATGGTTTCATTTTTTTATCTTTTTAGTTATATTTTATGCCCTTTACCTGTAAGGGTATACCAATCTACACCATAATTGTCTGTATACTATCTCATTTATTTATTAGTATATTCTCATTTACTAGTGATTTCATGATTGATTTCTTTTTTTTTTTGCATTTATATTATTCTCTTAAGAGCTTATTATAAATCAGTTTCATAGGCCACAAGAAATAACAGGACTATGTACAGCCTCACAGGAAACAGGCAAGGAGCAGAGGAGGGTCAAGAGGAATCCAGGGCCTTGGTGGGCACATTCCTGGGGGAGTGGGCTGATTGATTTATTTTCTTACTGCACTACCTTGCATTTCATATGACATATTCACAGTATTTGAAGCAATATTACATGTAGATTCCAAAAAGACAAGTATCATCCTCATCCTTCTAGAGTATATGTTCTCAATGTCATAGGTTTTATGTGATATTATTTTTAGTGGTGCCATATTTGATTTAAAATAATTGCTGACTTTACCTTTTCTAAGTTTTCAGTAGACTTCCAGAACTTTGGTTACAGAGTCCTTCATAAAATTGACCTGAAATTTGGCTAAATATGATACACTGGTTATCCTACATAATGCTATGATTTTGTTTAAAATCCAGCTGAGTAACTTACTTGACAGCCCAGTAAAGGGTAATTATTTCCTAATCACTTAATGTCTGACAGGAATACCTCCATCCTCTTATTCTATTTGCAGAAAAATGAGAGAGTTTAGAAACAATATCAAGATGTAACTCATCTGAAGAGACTGAAATAGATGTGGAGTTTAGAGAATGGGTCTTACTTGTGGAAGATGAAAACAGAGGAGAAAAGCTGATCAATGAAAAGAGAATGCATGTGAGTGAAAGGAGCATGTCTAAGGGGGAATTAGACCTTGTGGCAAAAAAGGAGAAATATTTTACTATGTACTTTAGAATATGGGAAGATGACCTTTAATATTCTAAAACACTCAAACTTGGTAGGTAGTTGAATAGCACAGCAAATATTCTCAATTTTAATTCTAAGTTTTTAGTAAATTGATAATGCATTTTAATCAAAATGTGAGATTATCTTTGATATTGTTAAAAGAGAACGAAACCATTAGCTAGACAAAGCCTGTGTAGTTTGATTAAACTGCACCCCACGCTTATTAATATTTTGTGGAATTTAAACTTTCAATATTTGAATAATTAGATAAATTATTTTGAGTTTATGGTTAAAACTTTATGCTTATAAGGTATTTGCTAAGTAATTTAAAGTGATTTGTGTATTTAAGTTTTATACCTGATACCTTAGCATACCTCCTGTCAATTTATTCAGTTATGCTTTGAAGAAAGTAAACAGCTAAACTTTGTAATCAGATGTGCTACATACCGTAAATACTAGTTTTACTCAGGTAAATGAAATATATATACACAGATGATTCTAGAAAAAAGACACTAAGATATTTCTTTTTTATCTCTAAAGTTTTTTTTATAATTTATATATCCTTTTATTGGTACATTTTAGGTATACAATATAATGACATTCATCGTTGGAAATTTGGACCTTTACATAATCTCTCTTGGTTCTTATTTTTTCACCCTTCCCCTGCCCTTCCTTCAACCCCTCCATCCCTCCCTATTTACAGAGACTTTGTTTCCATTTTTCCATTTTCTCATATTAATTCCATTCCCTTCTTTCCTTCCCCCTACCCCTCCCACTTCCCCTTCCCTTTTGCCCCTTTTCTTCCTATTTCACATTATCTATTATACCTTTTAGTCCTTATTTACACTTTCAGTTTCTCACACTAGAGAAAATATTTGGTATTTACACATGTGTGTCCTATTGATACTAAGATATTTCTAAAAAGCAGCACAAATTAACATGGAATTTGGAGAAAAAAGATAATTTTTAAGTGAAAAATAGGAATGAAATCAAGGGAAGAGCTTTGTGTGGGTTTTGTTGTTTTTTATTTTGTTTTGTTTTATTGTTTTGGTAGCGGGGATCGAACTTGTGCTTTCAAGGCAGGCAGCAGAACCACTGAGCTGAACCCTTGGCCCATGAGTTTTGTTTTTTCCCCTTTCCATGTGTTTAAAAGCAATATTTATTATAGAGAAAGAAGATAAGTAGTAAAGAAAATTACAAATAATAAAGGAAAAATTCTAAAGCCCATTGTCCTGAAATAACAATTATAAACATCAGATGGACAATTAGAAAGATACATTTAAGAGATAAAATTATTTTATTATTTAAACTTTTATGTTGAAAAAACAAATACATGCAACAAAATGCAAAATTTTCAATACACAACAAAATGAATTTTTACATGGGTATATTACCATGTATCCTCTAGATCACAATATAAAACAATAAATAATTTTTACAGAAAGTACTATGGAATAAATTCTACTTAAATACAATAATAAAAATATTAATGAGGTGATATTGAAAATTTTACCTTAAACATTGGAAATAATAATTTAAAAAATATTACCCTTGGTTAAGATTTAAAAGCATTTAAATTGGAATTATTATATTTTATTAATAGTGTTCTAGTTTTAGATGGATTCAAATAGAAATATAATACAAAAGTTGAGGACATTAAAATCTCACATTTCTTCCTAATTTCCCTCTTCTCACTTTCAACATTGTTAGTTATTAATATCATTAATATTATTTTACCATTATAATCCATAAAATTTACATTTTATAACATAGTGTACAAAATTGTCTAACAACATTCTGATAAACGAGTAGAAATACATTAATAGAATTAATGCTTATAACCAATTATTTTACCTAGACTTTCCTATTCCTGAAGTGTTAATATTTTCTTAATTAGCTCTTACAGATAATTTTTTTTCCAAGAAGTGCATATGAGATGAAGATCTCATGTTTAAATTTAAATAAGTAAAAATACACTACTTAGAAATTTCATGTTTCTTGGAAGTCAGGTTTACATAAAAATGATTTTCCAAATTTTCTCATCTAGGAATATTTCTAAAACTCAAGCTTCATATCCTGAAATCTCCCGTGATTTCTCTTCTCTGATTTTGATATGCCACTCAAATCCTATCTTCATTAAACACTTTCTGGTCATCATTGTTAAAAATTTTCTTTCATGAATTGCTATAATTGCTAAAATAGCTGGTGTTTGCAAAATGGAAATTACAGGGCAGAATTCTATTTTTCAGTGTCATATTTCATCTTCAGAACCACCCTATGAAATTAAAGTTCTATTGTCCCTACTTCGTGAACGGAAAAAACATAGTGCAGTGCAGTAAGGAACTTACTAGGTGCACAGCTGCTTTTTGGCAAAGAAAAGACTTGAATTCATATTGGTTTGAGTACAAAGCCAAACACTTAAATACTTCCCTCGATGTTTTGTACCATCTATTTTGGTGTAAATAAACTTTGGTGTGAATAAACTTATCAGATAAATGATTTATCTGGGGACATGATCAAATCATGCCCTTAAATTAAGAATCTTGCTTTGCATGGTAATTTATCTATGTTTAATGCCTAGCATTTTGCCTGGGTTCATAACTGAATGATTGTTTGAATTGTAAAAAACATTTCAAATTTAGCTCATGTATTACAGAGAGAGGTGTATTAATATCATTTAACCTGGGCTAAGCTTGTTGGTGTAGATTCACTCGAATTGCAAAGCTCAGTGTACTCCAGTCAGTCCAGATGCTTGGTGGTGGAGTAAACCACACTGCATGAAAAGGGGTGGCTGCTTTGGGAGAACTATAAACATTTTGAGAATCCGTAATGTTATGATTCTATGGCATTTGCTTCACTACAGCTATATACCAGAAGAATGTGCCAAATTAAAAGCAGTTTGTGAGGTGAGTGCACCTGCAAATAGATTTTTCTTAGTTTCCTGTTACAGTTAATTTCCAATTACGTGGATGTGTGATGTAGATTTTGGTTTCTTTTTTGACTCCTTCTGCTAGAGTTGCGCTAAGAGGTTCTCTCTGAGGTTCTTACTATCCAGAGATAATTTTAAGGGCTGAGAATCTTAGCTCTTTTTTTTACTACATCATATGAGTTACTGCCTTATTTTCTTTCCATCAATCTAAGTACTAAGTGCTTGGAACTAATAAGAGAACAAAAGATATGTAAGAGAGACTTATCACAGAAAAAAATCAAAGAAAACAATAGACAAAAATAAGACTACTAATATTTAAACATGAAATGTTTCTAACTAGTAGAATTTCTATTATATTTGATTCTCTGCATAAATATGACTCTTAGCCAGAAATTTATAATTCTTGATATAAAATATAAGAAATATAGAAACCATGAATAATATCTTTTACTCCTTGATATTCTTTATATCTCATACATCATAGATAAAGGTGTCTTTATACATTTTGACAATGTATTCAGAATCTTTTCTTTCTCAGTTAAAAATATATGTATTTACTTTTAAGTAAATTTCTAAAACTCTTCTTTCTCATCATGAAATGTCTTGGAAAGTGAAAACTTCTCTAACATGGAATATATTCTAGAATGCTGTAAACACCCTTCTCTGAGTAAATTATGAGCCAAGTTCTCAATGATTTAAGCAACAACTTTCCATTCATTAGTGTGACTTATTAGAAAAGACAGAATATTGCTAAGATCATGGGATTCCCACTGTTCTGGGAGAGCAATCACATCATAATCACATTTCCCTCAGATCAGTCTAGAAGGATTTTTCAGAAGCAGAGAGCTCAACATAAATCAAAGTGAACAAGAACCCGCAGAGTTACAACAGTTTCCTCTCCATAAAGAAAACACATGGCTGGGATAGCTCCCTGTGAGACTGATTATCGGATGATATTCTACATGATCATTTCAGCATAAAGAGGGAAAATCTTATATGTTCACTTAATCTTTTCGAAAGTTATGTTGTTAATTATCTTATGCTAATGAGGTTAAAAATTCCTTCCCCCTTTCCTTCTTTGCTGTATAATAGTCCCTAGTCCTGTATAATGACAGAGATGCACATGGGAGATGCTGTCCTTCCTCACAGGAAGCTTGGCATGTAGCTGGTAATATTGAGTGTAATGAGAATCATGAAACAATGTTATTTCCACTAAAAATTAGAAGAATACAACATATATTTATGTATTTAATGATTAGATGCATTTTTAAAAGAAGCTTTTTTTTGGAGGACACTATTATTTGAATTGTTCAAACATCATTTTTGGACCACTATTTCAGAATTGATTTTAGTGTTTTATGAATACTCATAAGTTAAATGTGGATTTTATATTTACAATTACCCAAATCTTGGATTAATGACATGCAGAATAATAGAGCTGCTTAACACCATTTTATAACTGTATTAAAGTATGAAATTAAGTAATCTGGAGGCAATTTCTCAAATTGAAGAAAATTGCTGGTAAATCACAGTATTTCACTATCATATGGATTCAAAAAACCAAACTTCACAAAAATCATGGATTGAAAAACATGGATGGTTTTGACCTAAACATGTCCCTGTCTTTGGAAAAATATTTGCCTTACTGAGCCCTGGCCAGTAGTCATTCTATATGAAGAATGGCACAGGTTTCTAATATCAACTTTACACCACAATGGAAATGCTATTCTTAATTATTAGAACATTTGATAGTTACATGCCAGTGAAATTTCCTGTATAATAACTTAAATTGAAATATGCTTTTCAATAGTGTCTTTTGTTAATTTTAAGTTAATAAAACTTTCAGATATGTCTGATTCAGTAGTCACTGAAAATTCTAGTTATCTGGGGAATGTGGACACACTAATTTTACATTTTTTGTTATTCTGGTGATAAAGAAGACTTCAATAAACATTATATCTCTAGTTTTTGCCAAAATAAGTGTTGCTGATGTATTACTGGTTTATGTATAGTATACTTGGCTCAGAAGGATATTGCAAATATAATTAGTACAAAGAGGGATAGTTTCTAGGAAAATCAACTGGAATACATTGATTTTACTTCTATATCAGTTTTTGGGTTTTATTCATGTTTGTTAAGAGACTATGCAATAGTGAATTCTTAGACATAGGTTTGAAAAACAAAATTATTTCTTTTTCCACTTGTTCTGCCTACATGAATTATATTCTACCAAAATTTTCAAATTCAGCAGTTCAAACTTGGGATGGTTAATCTTGATTGTCAACTTGATTGGATGGAGAGACACTTGAAAGATTAGGAAAGCATACTTCCAGTTGTGTGTCTGAAGTGCTCTCTCTCTTTCTCTCTCCCTCTCCCTCTCCCTCCCCGCTTCCTGCCTGCCCAGAAGCTAACAGCTGTTCTCTGCCAGGCTCTTTCACCATCTTTCTGCCTTGGAGCCAGCCAACCATGGACTCAAACCTCTCACACACCACACTAAACCTTTGCTTCTTTAAGTTATTTATCTCAGGTATTTTTTCACAGTGATGAAAAGCTGACTAATACAAAACTCTATTATGTGAAATTCTTTCAGATTGTATCAAATATTATTTTTAATTTTGCTTCTGTATAACACGTGGCCTTCTTTTGTTTTGTATTTATTTTTATCTCTAAGTTGTACAATTCCATAGGGCAAGTACCTTTTTTCCTTTGCTTTTAAACCATCCAATGTAGTGCCTTAGGTATAACATGGGCTCAAAGAATCTAAGAAGTCTTATAAAGTATAACAATCTATGTCTTAGTGACATCTTTAGCTTAACCAGTAGATTTCATAATTCATTATTCATATGAGCAGGTTATGCTCTAAGTATGTTTACCTGCATTTTCTTGGTAATCATCTCAGCAATCTTGTGAGACTGATACAATTAAACTTATTTCACACATGAGGAGCTTATGAGGCTGAGTAAGTTGTTTATAACCACACGGGCAATATGTCATGAAGCTAACACTCAAATCTAAATTTCACTTCATGGTTAATGCCCTTTCCATTATAGCTGTAATTGATGTAAAAAAAAAAAGTACTACTGAGGCATGTTTTATCTTTACAAGAGAAAAGATATTTTCTTTTGCAAAAGACCCTACAGTTAAAGACAAAATTTGAAAAGCACATGCTGTTATGTTTATGTTAGTTCAAAGAGAAAGAAGAAAAGAAAGCAGTGTGTGCGTGCACGTGTGGTAAAGGGAAAAAAGAAGGAAAAGAGAGAGAATATGAATAATAGAGGGAGAAGGGAAGAGAGAGGAAGAGAGAGAGAAAGAGGGAGAGAGAGAGATCATGGCTTGATTATCAAAATGCATTTAAGAACACAGTGTCTAATATTTAATTTCAAGTTAATTACAGAAGCCCAAATAACCCTAAATACAGATTTATTGGGATCTTTTCTTGCTGGCAGTATTTTGAGACAGTGCAGAAATCAGGCTTGTGCCAAGATAGTTATCTAATATGGAAAAGGTGATGGGCTGGCTGGCTGTTCCATGAATTAATTAATGGCAACTGAGTTCCAGAGGAATAAGAGAGCTATTGATCTTCATTATTTGCATTCCTTCAGCCTCAGCAAAGTAACTTTAGGGAGGCAGAGTCACTGGGAAGGGCTTTTTGTGAACTTAATTTCAATTTTAAAGGACAATATGATTTCAGCTTCTATCTGGGTTAATTGCAAAGGAAGTATGTATATATTATCTAATGAAAATAAAAATTTTGAACACATGCCTAGTTTACCAGTATAGGCAGAGTTGGTGATCATAAGGTAGGTTTAGTCATATTACTTTTTCAAATTGATGCAGATATGTTTATAATATGAGCCAATTGCTAAATTAGTTACTGTGGAGCCTATACAATTTACTAGTTAGATGTCAAGGAATTTAAGAAAGTGAGAGATCTAATTTTATCCACAGAGCCTTTTACAATTAAGATCTATGAATGTCTTTACTAACATAATTTCACTGTTCTAGGAAACAATTTCCAGGAAGATATAATTGAAATAACTTTGTATTATTAAGCTACTAACCTTAACATAATTAGAGTAAAATAGAGAACATCAAATGCTACCTATTTTCATGGCTCAATATGTCTAATTTCTAATCCTAGAACCTGCAACTGTTAGCTTTCATGGAAAAATGGGCTTTATGGATACAATTAAATTAAGTATCTTGAGATAGAGAGATTATTTCTGAGTTGGCTGTAAATGTGACTCCTGATGTCTTTATAAGAGAAGGTCAGAGGGAAATTTGACTACTGAAGAAGAAGGCAAAATTGTGATGAAAGCAAGATTCTATGTTGCTGGCATGGAAAATGAAAGAAGGTAGTGCAACCAGGGGATGCAGGTGGCTGTAGAAGGTCTCCAGAAAAGGGGAGGAAACCATTCCTTCCTTAGAATCTCGAGAAGAAAACTACCCTGTTGACAATTTATCTTTAGCCTGGTAAAATTAACTTTAAATTTCTGACCTCCAAAATTATAAAAGCATAAAATTGTGTTGTTTTAAACCTTAAATTTGTCATAATTTGTTACAGTAGCAATAGGAAACTAATATATTCACTATGAAATTTTTCTGTGTTCACCATTTCTAACTTCTTATGTGACAAATAAGTCCCCTATAGCCTCATGAAAAGATGTATATGATCTGGAATAGATGAGCAATGAAAGAAAAGCAATAATAAAGAAATATATTTTAGAAGTTCAGGTAATGAAAAAATATTACATCTTTAAATGAAAATAGACCACTGCATATTGGAGAATATTAAAGAAAAGATCAGCACTCATATATACCATTCAGATGTAGTCATTTAAGAAGGAAATGAATAGGCATCAGAATTCTCTTCCATAAAATTATATGTAAGCAGGCATTTGGTCCTTTTCAGAATCCAGAGGGAAAAATCTAGGACTCAAAGCTTTTAAATTGCTGAGTAAAACTGCTTTGTAGAAAGGTAAAATGAAAAATACCAGTTGCACTTCTGAAATTCGTGTGGAAATCAACTTGATGTTAGCATTAGAAGGTGGTGCAGTTTGGAGGTGCTTAGGTGGAGTCCTCCTGAGTGGGACTAGGTGTCCTTGTAAAAGGGCTTGCAGAAGGAAGTTTGTCCCTCTTGCCCTTTCATCTTCTGTTGTGTGAGGACACAGCAAGTGGGAATGAACTGTTCAAGGTACAATCTTAAAGCAGAAACCAGAAAAGGAACCTGCTGGCAACCTTGGTTTTGAATTTCCCTTTGGAAAATTCCAAGGAATTTTGAAATACTGTGTTTTACATGATGACTGTGAAGCTAAAGTTGAACTGAACCATGTTAAAATCGTTTTCTATATGGCAATGGCTTTGCAAATTTTAAGCTGTATGTGTTAGGTTTGGACAAACAAGTAAATGTATTTCAGATATTGATGACTGGATATTCTGAAAGTATTTAGTCCTAAATAAACATTTGTTCTCTACAAAAACACTTAGTATCTTCACAGTAGAGAGATCAGCCTGCCACTGTCATAACTAAGTGCACTGTCACTAAGTGATTGTCACCAGGAATGACAGGTCAGTATCCTGTTATCTCCAATATGACAGACTTGAGAGGACACATTGCATTCATGTTCCTCCCAACACTGTGTCCTTAGCATCATCAAGAAAACTATCAGCCAGTTTCAAATTGAAAGACATTCGACACAGAATTGATGAATACTCGTCAAAAGTCTCAAGGTCATAAAACATAATCCAAAGCTTAAGGAAGTGTCACAGATCAGAGATGGTTAAGAGACATAGATACTAAATAGAACGTTGAATTCTAGATTTGTTCCTGCTACAGGGAAACAAAGAATATTTGCAGAAAACTGGGCATAATCTAAATCAAATTATTATTTAGTTCACAGCACTATGCCTATGGTAATGGCCTAGTTTTGATGACTTCTTTGACATGATGGGAAAAATGTAAACATGGGGAAAGCTGAGGAAAAGGTAGTTGGGAATTCTAAGATGTTTTTATATTTATTCCAAAAGATTCACCAAATAAAATGTTAAAAATAGTGTTGCATACAAATCTAGTATCACAAAGCCAAACATGGCCCATTATTAAATCAGAAATTACTACAATGGTTTGAATTTAGCTTCAAACAGTAATGTGATGAAAGGTTGTCTCAAGGATTTCCACTGCAGGATTCAGATATAGAACTGTACTTGGGAATAATAATGGGGTGTAGCAGGAAATAGACCATTCACAATTGCTTTTAACTCCTCTTGGAAGTGTAAACCACACCAAAGAGAGAAGCAAAGTGCTCCAGAGATTAAGTTGAGGAAATCTGTGTGGGGGACTTCCAGAGGGAACAAGGATGTGAGCAGAAGGATAATAATAATTGAATAATTATAACGTGGAAACATCCTGCTTGCCTCATTCCTTGCCGTACTGAAGTGACTGAAAGTCTCATGGAGAAGTGTAATTCTGTAGTAAATAATTTACATCTTACTCTGAGGGAAAAAGTTTCTTGTATAAAAATGAGATGAGGAAAGAATAAACTATATCACAAACAAGATAAAGATTAAAAAATTATCCTATCTACATGTCTGTCTACATCAGAGAGAAAAATAACTCAGTTAAATATATGACTAAATGAAGTAAGTTAACCATATGCCTTTAATTACAACATGTTATTTGAACACACTACGGAGTTTGCTATTCCTATTCTAACAATTAGTTTCTTGACCAAATTTTCAGTTACTGTAAATGCCTTTTCCTTTGAATAATTTGTCAGTGTACAATGAGAAAAGAAAGAAACCTAGATTTTAAAGCAGCACTCTAGGATCTTTGGAGGAGGAAATAGAGCCTTATAGTTGAGAAGGAAAAACATGTTTGTTTTCTTACATTGTCGATGGACAAATTGTTAGTACCCTGTGATTTTGAGGAGTATTATTTAATAGCTTACACAATATTGTTTTAGAAACCACTCCCATCTCTGAACCATTCTAATTACTTCATATCAGTATCATGCATAAGAAAAAGACCAAGTACACTAATTCATGAAGTCAGAAGACTTTGAACATCTTGAGGGAAAATCTGGCATGCTCACAGGCAGTCATGCTGGTATTCATACTGGGGGCAAAAGAATCTTAGAACTGTAGGGACATTGGATCCCAAAGAGTTTCTACTGACTATTAAGTTGTGATAAATTCATTGTGACCTCCACTGCACAAACGTCCCCATTTCAGAATCACTAATTTCCCTATCACTGAGGGTTCATGAATCTGACCCCTTTTCACTGTGAAGGAACTACTGTATTCACTGTGCATATTTACTTTTCTATATACAAACTGTGTGCTTGATTAAACATCCAGCAATGCCCACCTTAGCAATGAAAGGTACACAGAAGGTACGTGTGTCCCCAGGTACTGACATCTCTAACTTTTAGTACCTTTTTCTGTTTTCTTAGTTATCCTTTAAAAATGTCATTTTAAGATTGGCTGCTAAATGAATGCCTACAAATTTCCAACATACATTCAGTACCTCCAAAGGCTTGAACCATAATTCAAGATGATGATCATTATAGTGATGGCAATAACAAAAGAATGACCTAGCTATAAAATACAATGTGATTTACATATTTTAAACTATTATGAATTCATAGTATTTAGGAGGATGTGTTTATTGGCTTAAAAGGATTTCCTTTTTCTTAACTTGCAAAATACAACTACAATGCTTTCAGTTCTGATTTATTTAAAATACAATAGCACAAATGTTTCAATTAAGAGATAGGATAACACAATACATTAAAGTACCCTGTTACTTTATTACAAACTGTCATAAAATAGAGATGAGAAGCCAGTCTTAAGTAGCTTATGAGTGAAATTGATTCCCACTTTATCCCTAATAGGAGTACTACAATGCATTATTTTGTGTATAAAGTACTTTTAAATTTTGTACATGATCTTGTCATAGTCTGTTAATTTTTTTTTTCTAACAGAATTACAAGAATGTCTGAAAGATATAAACTGAGAAAGAACACATTCATAATTATGGGTTGTGATACATGGGCTGGCAAAAAAAGAGGTCTTTATCGGCAATTTTCACTCCTCCCTTGAATAAGAAATCCAGGTTCACAAGCTATAATCCAAATCCGTGAATCATTTGAGATGATTCAGAAGAGGATGAGGCTGAGATTGACAGCATGAACTTCAAAAATACTTTCAACCTCCCCATCGTACTAAAAAAGTCCTGTAATTCCTTCCTTGTTTGGTCCATCAGGCTTTGCCAATTTTTATCAGCAAGAATTTCTTCTGATAGAATTCCATAGTAGATAGAGGCTGGGTGTTGGTTTTTATCGATAAAATGTATTACAAAATGAAAACTCAGTGAGTAATACTCTGTAAATGACTCCTTTCTTTCCCCTTTTCCCCAATCCACCTAATTACAGAAGTGCATGACCATTAAAATAACCATGACTCATACTGCTTAAGCATAATTTTGAAGGTTGTGATTTAGTGAAAGAAGTAACTTTTTTAAGCTTTTGATTTATGATAATCTAATGACTTCCTTCCTGCACTGCTGTTAAATGGGTTGACTAATTAGGGCAAAAAAAAATACAGTTAACTATCTCTGTATTCATTGGAGATTTTAAGACTTTCAGTACTTGAAATTTAAAAGCAATACTAGACTTATACTAATATTTAAATCTGCACAATGTATTAATAGCAGAGGTACGATTCAGAAATATTTTTTTCAGAGAGCTTAATAATCACCTAGAAAACTCTAGCAGTGTCTAAAAAACAATGTACCCAGAGATGTGTCCTATCTTCTATAAGATGTCTAATCTACATATGGAAGGCACTTGTGGAAATACAAGTAACTCTATAAATTTAATTCTTATATTACTTGTTATTGTGGCAAATACTCTAAGGACTTGCACAGCTAAAGGCTTTTCCAAAACTTCCCTCTAATGATTATATTTTCTATAACATTACTTTGTCTAATTTCAGAATGCTGATGGTTCCTATAAGACAATGGAATGCATGTTTCAAGAGGGCAGAGCCTCTGACAGGCATTTTTTCTACTGTATTCCCAGTACCTGAAAGTAGTTGTAAGAGTGGAAGTAGAAGGACCAGGTCGGGGGCTACTTTATAAAATTGATAAAGGGCGATTGTGCAAAGTACAAGAGAAAGAATGATCCTTGACTTTCAGTTTTTTTATTTCTTATATCCAGCGATTAATTTATTTTTTTCGATAAAAAGAAGATAGAATTTCTATTCACTGAGTAGATTCTTGGCTGTTTGAATCTGGGATTTGGGGATAGGTGCCAGGGTGAGATGCAAATTCGAAAATACCCTGTGCATGGATTGTATAAAAACTAGAATATTGGATGCAATGACAAAAGCAGTGTTTAAGGTAGGGAAAAGGGGAATTTTAAGAATTTAGCCCCAGAATACTCCCAGCAAAATAACCCTCAAATTTCTAGTAAGATGAAGGAGAATTGGGCATAGTATTCAGACATATGGAGGTCATAAATTACTTTAAGAGGAGAGGTTAGGTATTTTATGAGAGAAACTCAATTAGAATGGATTCAGAGAGCAGTGGATGATAAGAATCAGATATAATGACTCCAAATACTTTTGGAGACTTTTATAATAAAAAAGAGAAGAGAGGCTGGCAGTAATTGGTGAGGAAAGTGAGTTTATGAAATTTTTAGCATGGTCGAATTCATTTATAAATAAACATTATGTGGAGTTTAGGAAAAATATATTTCCATTCATGAAATTTTTGATTCTACTCAAATGTATTCATAAAAATCAGCATAATTCTAATTCGACATTCATATATATATATATATATATATATATAGAGAGAGAGAGAGAGAGAGAGAGAGAGACAGAGAGAGAGGGAGGGAGGGAGACAAACTCATTAGTAATAGACAAAACTTCAAGCCCTCCCTCTAAAAGCAGTGTCTCGGGCTATTAAAGGCCGTGGGTTTTGAGTTAGAGTTGCATTCAAGATTTGACCTTGGTACTTTATAAAGAAGCTGAACAATAATTCACCTCATGTAGATACTTTATAGGCTCCAAGTATTCTTTTTATCTGTCAATTAATTTTCAAGCAACCATTGTAAGATAGGTGCTATTATCAAGTCTCTTAATGGGAATATTGAGATGCAGAAAGGTATGAAAATTGCCCTCTAAATCAAGGATCCTACCTAGTAAGACTGATTTTGTAAGTTTAGCCATTGTGTTGGACTCAGGTTTGCCCAACCCCTGCATTACAATCAGTGGTTGCTGTAACTGATCTCCACCCCCTCACCAAAATTAGCAGCATGCTTATACACCACTTCAAGGAAAAAGCTACTCCATTTAATTTTTTTAGTTTAATACTTATTAGTTCCACAGAAGCTTCAATAAAGGTTGAAGCCATAACCAGCATGACTCCTAAATTTTGTTGAATCAAAGTGTGTAAAGTTCAGGCAATGTAGTCTTGTGAGAGTGAGAAAGCAATCTATAAAGTATGAATAACCTTTGAATAATATTTGTTCAGTAAGTCATATCACAGATAAACAATCGAAGTTAGGTTTCTTGGATGCATGAAAATTTTTCTCTCAGGAATATCTTTCTATTGGAAAAAATTACTTTGGAAATAATCTTGCCTATGGACAATCTCTGCTCCCATGTCCTATTGTCTCAGGCTGTAACTATCCTTAAATCAGATGTTAAATCTTCTCAGGCTGTAACCACCCAAAATCAGGTGTTGTTACTGACCTAGAGAGTATTTTTTCTTTCTATGTGTAGTTCATTGCTGAAAAAACAATGAATTTCTTGCATTCTCATTCCATTAACTTGCTGAATGTCTCCTCCGTAGTATGCTGTCTAACTTGCTGTTGTCTGACCCTGGAGCTCTTCAGTCGTTCTAGGGGAAGACTCCCTGAATAAGAGGTTACGTGCATCTTTGTAACCCTACTGCTTCCAATTATACATATCTTAATTAGGTTCACAATCTACCCTTTCCTTGATAACCAGAAGTTGGAAATCACCACATAGGGTAACTATATTTAGTTCTCTCTCTTAATCTCTCTCTCTCTCTCAAATTTTGGAGTTAAACAAGATCATATTTCCACCACTTTCTGGCTTTTTATCTGAGAAAGTACTTAATTTCTGAGCTTCGGTATTTTATCTAGAAAACGAATATGATAATACTTTGATGAATGTTGTAAGAACTAAAATTTATGTGGATAAAAGCAGTGAGTAGAAGTATAAGAGAGTAAAGGAGAATTTCAAAACCTTTGTATGTTAAATGATATCCTTATAAAATATTTTGTGGTGAGCATTAGATTAGATAGTATCTGCAAAATTCAGATTGCAATACAGGAGCTTTCTTGAGTAGATATTTAGAAATTATATTTCTTTATGTACAATGCATAATGTATTTTAGATGTGGAATATATGGATTGTGATATCAATGTATATAGTGTTTTTAATACTGCTATGACTAATATTTTTCTGAAAATAAATAAATATGGCAGAGGTATAGAAAATTGTCAAAAGGATAGAAAAAGGACTAGGATCAAAATCCACTTCAAAGCCAAAAGAAAGCATTAATTATATAAATGAATCTGTATTAAATAAAATGCTACTATATACAAACAAGAAGACCCATTGATTAAAAACCAGGACTAAATATGCAAAAAATTTCTCTACAACAATCAGAGCAATCTAGAAGGTTTTTTTTTTTTTTTGGTACTGGGGATCAAACTCAGGTCCTTGTGCTTGCGAGGCAGGCGGTGGAACCACTGAGCTAAATCCCTAGCCCTAGAAGGTAATTTAATAATATTATATATTATTATTTCCAAAAGAAATGTAAATACTCTTATTTGGTTCTTGCTTATTGCTTGATATATACTTAATTATTAATATTGTGTAATTAGCAGGAATAAACTACTTCAATGGCTCTCAAAATGATAATGCCTTTCTATCAAATAGGTACATTCAATCTTTGTATATGAGGACATAAGTGTCTATTTTTAACCAAGAACCCAGTCAATAATCATCTATAGTATGTAATGAGACATTTTTTTACCTGTGAAGAACTTGTCTTACTTGTGGACACCAGAGACAAAGTAGAGGGTAAAGAGATAAACTTGGCCTTAAACATTGGTCTCTGAATAACACTGAGTTCTAACACATGGGCCATGTATCTTAGTATAGAAAATTGTTTTAAAATATAATAATACTGGTTGTTTAAAACCACTTTACTCTTTATTCTTTCTGAGAATATACCTAAAACATAAAATTTTTATTTAATGCAGCTATTGAAAAATGCTTAAAATGAATTTTTAGGTGTAATTAAATCCAACTCATTAACCTCTATTTTTCTTTATCTGCTCTAGAAGCATAGTAACTATATTCCTCAAAAAATTTTGTTGTCATTGTAACTTAATCTCTGAAATATAAATTTAATATTGTATAATTTTTTTGGTAAATTGACATAAACATTATTTTAAAAATATATAGTATGCAGAATGTAATATTATTTCCAAATAAATTTACTCAAAGAAATAGAAAAGGAGAAAACTATAGGTTTTTACAAATTAAGTAGTTTAATTATTGGACTAAATTTCTTGATACCTTTTATTTCTCTGTAGTAAAATGTAACAGTCCACAATTAATAAAACAATAATGATAACTTTCACGGGCAAAATTCTTGAAATTGCAGATGAAATTAAAATTGTTAAACCAATAATAGCCATCTTTGAAGTCCTGATTCAATATTTATTTTGAAAGAAACATATAAATAAAACTTTGTAGGAATTAATACTTTGTAAATAGGTAAATATAACTTTGGTGGCTCAAAGTTTGATCAAGTAATAATGGGTTTTTCGCATAAAAACTTTCTGGAAAACCTATTTTTATAATACTGGGTCAAAAAGATCATTGTTGGCATCCATGTACATATCACTTCCAAGACCATATGAAGTGGATATCTTATGGACAATATATACTTAGATAATTATGTTGGCACTTCAAAATTTAGTGAACTATGAGAGCAATTGGATTTTAATGATTCAGACAAGTAAAAAATGAAATGATTAATTGAATTATACATTGCTTAAGATAATTATTTAAAATAGTCTAGATAATCTGAAGAGATCATGGATTTAAAATAAAAATTACTAGTAAAATTATCTTTATTTCTTATAGAGAGAAATAAATATGGAGATAAATCTTATTATACATTTAGTCAAAATTCTGAGTCTAATTACTTGAAAATAGAGGGAACAAAATTGTCTTTATGGGAAAATATATTCACATAGATTTAAAAATTAATAATATTAACCCCTTTTAATAGTTACATTCAATATCTACTAATTGAAAATTTAATGAAAATAAATCAAATCATCAGTAATTCCTGTTGAAAATGTCAAGTAACACACACAAAATTTTATAAATAATACTTAAATCTGCAAAGACTGGAACAATTTATAGAAATAACCATTGTACTTACATAGTCCCCACAAAACATTTTGATAAAAATGAGTAACTTCAGTGCAGATCACAAGATTTTCTGTGAGTGAACAATACAGTTTTTCTCTGGGAAGCAAGAGAGAATTGAGGTTCACTGTTCAATCAAAATGAAATATGTCTGCCTATTCACTTCAGTCTCTCAGGCTAGAAAAGGTAGGGCCAATTCTGGATACAGCATGACTCAAGGTACAGTATTCATACTTAGTTATCAATCATAGGTAAATAGGCAGAATTATTGCACAAAACAAATAGAACCATTAGCCTAGTCCCTGGTTGTACGTTGATTTGAGAAATGTACATTAGCCAAACAGTGAAAGAAATGTAACCTTTTGAAAAAGCTGATGACTCATGGAAAGGTAAGTTGGTAACCACAAAGTTAATGATTTATTTTCTGTTTAATTATTGTTAACATACAGACTTTTGTGGTGTTTCAGCCCTAGTTTCATATATTAGGTTGCTAGATTTTGTGTGCACTGATACTGTTCTCTAAATATTTCAACTATGGTATTGTAGATCTGGTTTTCTGTGAAAGCTAAACATATTTAGGACAGAAGTGATTATCCAGTAATAAAAGTCTTTGGGGGAATATACTGTATTTGCCATTATTTTTTCACATTTTATTTTTTTAAGTCTATTATATTTGATTTTATTAAAAACTCTAAAAAATTTAATAATAATATTACCACTTAATTTTCTTGATTATTTTGAAGTCTCTTGGACTTTGGAAATCTTGGACTTTTTAGAAAGGAGTGATATGTAGACAGAAATACAGACACTTTCAGAACATGTTTGAAAATAAGTTTTAAACAGAATTGGAGCAGCACATCAATATTTAAAAGGGAGAGTAGTTAATTTTAATGAATGGAGCTGGTTTTCCAAAATCCTAAAAATTATGTCCCCAAATGCAATGAAGGCCATTCTGGCCTACAACCACATATAAGTCAATGTTCTTCTTAGAATGAGAATCTAAGTATTTTGTGGATATTGACAACAGTGAAGTAAGCATCTCCTGAGCCATTAAAAGTGTAAGACTTAATGATTGTGTTAATAATTTTATTATGTGATTTGGTTACTATGAAATTCATGTTTTGTTATGTCCATCTAAATCTAGTAACTATAAGGTTGAAACACAAGTTAGAAAATAATATGTATGATCAACAGATAATGAATATGGAAAGCACATACAAAAGAAATATTATTTTGATTGGGTATAATTTTAATTTGTGACAGCAAATATTAAATGCATGACAATTGGTTTTGACAATCTTTGTGAGTTTCTACTCTCTTGAAGGTCTATTTTTTACCCCCATTTTCATCAAACTGCTAACTTCCACATGCTTCCACTCTTCTTTTGATTTTCAGCCGATACCTCTCATGTTGTTTCATTGAGAATATACGAATTAATCCAAACAGGCATTTTCTCCATCCTTTCATTCTGTGGATTTGCACCTTTATTTTCTTCCTACCCTTCCATTCTCTCATTCCAGTACCACTGCTTCTAATTTAGGTTTCCTTCCTATCTATATCAAGACATTTGAGTCAGGTGTTCTCTCCCATCCAAGGACTTCATTCCTGAAATTATCCCATTGCCATTTATTATGATGATTTTATTGTCAGATTATTTCCATTTGCCCCAAATCATGTTATAGCAGTTCCCATTTTCAAAAAGCAAGTAATCATTGATAATTTGAAATAGGAAAAGGTCCAAAGGTGTAGGGGTGGTGGGAGAGGAAGGGGAAAGGAAAGAAGGAAAAGGAAAAATCATGAGAAAAGAAAAAAAATGGAAATGAAGTCTATGTAAATAGGGAAGGGTGGAGGCAGTAAAGGGAGCACAGGGAATGGGGAAAAAAATAACCAAGATACATCATGTACAGGTACAAGCACCCAATGATAAATGTAAATGTACTGTATACCTAAAATGCACCAATAAAAGAATTTTTTTTTTTAAAAGCAAGTAATCAAGCTAACAGACTGACAAATTTCCTTGACTCCACATTCACCACCAGCTACAACTCAATTTATCTTTTTCTTTACTTAGGGGAAGCTCCTGCAAATAGGTATCCTGATGCCCCTCTCTACCTGACGATTCTTGCTTCATCCTATTTCAACCAAGGTTTTCTTCCATAACACTAAAGCTCTGCTGTCACAAATATGACCACCTTTGCAAATAGAATGGCTAGTTCTTTGTTATAATTTGATGTAGTTGTCTCCTTTCTTGCTGACACACTTTTTCTGAAGCACTATTGTCTCTTAGTTTTACTTTGATTTTATTGGTCACCTGCACTATAAATTCCACTTACAGTACTATCTCTGCTTTATCCTGGTTTCTTTTCTTTATGTTTCCACTAATGCAAATTGCATTTTTTGTCTTTTTAAAATATGTCTCTATCAGTAGGATAAGCTCGATAAGGACAAAAAATTCCTTAGTCTTATTTGGCATAATAATCACAGTACATTCAATATTCTAAAATGTGAAAAAATATTCAGCAAATGTCTTTGTATGATTCAATTTGATCTTTTAAAAATTTGAAGCCATCCTCTGTTGTAATTCAACTTCTGAAATGCATAACAGATCATCTGTTAGTTATAGGACCAGTGTACCAGAATTTGTGTTATTTTGAGTTTCTTTCCAAGAAGTTCAGAAAATGTTATTATTGGTTAAACTAGCTAATAATTTCTCTAACCTCACTCTTGGTGTAGTTCAAGGCTCTGTCTGAACCAAAATAGCAAAGATTTTATTTCCCAAGTTATGTTATCATTTACAATACTAGATTTTTTAATTAAGTTTATTTGTACATTTTAGCTATATAATACAGTTACATTCATCATTGGGATCTTGTACTACAACACTAGATTTTTACTGTATCTATCATACTTTATTATATCTACTGTCCTACTCAGATATCCCTATTATTCTTTATGGATTTGTTAAAATAAAAAGCAATTTGTAAGATGAACCTGCATATAATACACAATGGATATCCATCCATGTTTTATGTAAATGAGCTAAATATGATTTTTAAAATTATCTTTTTTTCTGCACATTGGACATACAGTTGTATTCTAAAGTCCATTTAAGATTCATCATAATTGAAAATTTGCACTGACCCTTTTCATATTGAGGAAACAAAAGTCATGAATATAAATAACCCATTTCAATTATTGTTAAAATCATATTTCCAAATCCTTTTATAGAAGAAATTTAATTAAAAGTCCAAGAAAAAACTCAGTATATAATTATTTTCATCATTTTGAAAATTAAATTTTAGAATACTAGTCATATATTAATTTTAAAGAATTCATACTCCTAGAAGAATAATTTTTATGTAATTCAAGGAGATTGGAAATCAGAGAATCATTATTATTAAAGAAAAGAAAGTATATGTGCTGCTAAATTAGTTTCTTCTGAATATTAATACTTAGATGATGTAATAGTAAAAGCAAAGTCTATTAAAGAACAATATCAAATGTTTCTAGGTCTTATTTAATTTTGGGTTTATAAATACATTTTTCTTGTTTTTAAATAAAGTACAATATTATATATTTATTCATCTTTAATATTATTAATTTGGTAATAGGAAAAAGTGGTCTTATGGAGCAAATGTGGCCATAAGCAGAGCTTTAAATTTTATTGAACATTTCCTTAAATCAGTAAAGAAAATTCACATAATAATTCAAAAATATTGTTTTCAATATGAACATATCCTAATCTTATTAATTAAAATAAATACATTTTATTTAAATAAAATATTCCATTAAGAGGTGTGACTGTAAGGTAATAAAAAACAGAATTTGTATAGCCAATTGTTTGTGTTCATTTTCTTAAAAAATTATACATAAACTATTGTGATGATGCCATTGTTACAAGGATAAAAAATACTTTTAAGAACTGTAGTGCTTTAAAGTATCTTGGTGCCAGCTCTGATCTGATAGTTTAAGTAAATACCCTACACTTGTAATTTAATAAAGAAAGTTTTCTTTTTTCTCGTAGTTTCAGTGGGTTTAGTCCATGGTAGGTGATCCCCAACGTAGACCATGTGGTAGAAAAGTCAAGTGGAAGATAGTTGTTCATTACATGGTGGCCAGGAAGCAAATAAAGAAGGTAGGAGTTGGGGATAAGAATACAGCCTTCCAAATCAGGCCCTCAGTAACCTGCCTCTCTCAAACAGGCCCATCTCCAAATGAGATCTTTGGGGACTATTTTACATCTAACCCATAATATTCCTCTAAACAACTCTATAAAGCATCTGTCATCAACATTCCATAATTCAATTGATTTTTGCACAAAGTAAAAATTAATTTCAGATAATTGAAAAGACTCATGAATTCACAGAACATTTCTGCATAAAATTTTCAACAAATGAAGCATGCAGTGCAGTAGGAGAAAGCAAATTCAGGTAAACCTAAATGACCTTTTTCTCAAAGTCCATTTAATTGAGACAAAATACATTTCTTCTATAGTGTGAACTCTCAGAGTATTTAAAATAGCTCTTTTAAGGAAACTTAGTGAATTTCAAGAAAACACAGAGAAACAATTCAGTGCCTCATCAAAAATACTTAACAAAGACACTTAACAAAGCAATTTAAAAAATAAAACAGAAATTCTTCACCTGAAAAGTGTGCAAAGTAAAATTAAAAATACAATAGAAGTCAAAAATAGCAGACTAGATCAAATAGAGGAAAGTATTAACAAGCAAAAGACAGAAGATGTGAGTAAATATAGTTGGAGGAGAAAAAGCAAAAATAAAGAGGAAAGAAGAATTTTTGTAGGAAGTTTGAGACATTATTAAAAGAGTAAATATTAGGATTACTGGTTCTACAGGAATTTGAGAATGCCTAAGGGGTAGAAAGTTATTCAAAGAGACAATCACAGAAAAGTTCTTCCATGTCTAGATAAGGACACAAATGTCCTGGTGCAGGAAAGACAAAGATCCCTGGTCATTTTAAAGTCAAACAACTCTACACCAAGACAAGTATAATTAAGCTGTCATAGTTTAAAGACTAAAAGAAGGTTCTCAAACCATAAAATAATTTGTAAAAATGAGTGTTCCAATTCACCTGACACCAGATACCTTATTGATCAGGTGTGAGGTGAAGTTTTCACAGTGCTAAAGGAGAAAACAGTCTGTCAACCATGACTACAGTACCAAGTACAGTTACCTTGTAGAAATGGAGTCAAAAATATTCCCAGAGAAACAGAAATGAATAGGCTACACCTCCACATGATCTGTTCTATAAGAAATGCTAAAAGGAGTGCTTCAAACTGAAAAAAAAAAAAAAGAAATGGTAACAAGAAGAAAGAAGAAAATACCAGAGGATATAAAATTCACTGACAAGAGTAAGTACACACATTCAAAATACTGTAATATTGTAAATATGGTGTATAGATCATTCATATCTTTAGTTTGAAGACTGAAAGGTAAAACAAGTAAAAATAATAACTACATTTATACATTTTCAGACAGGCACTATAGAAAGATAAAGAAGTAACACCAGAAATTATAATTATGGGTTTAACTAGTGCTCAATGATAGAGCACATGCCTAACATTAGACCTGGGGTTTGATCCCCAGGAGGGAGGGAGGGAGAGAGAGAGAGAGAGAGAGAGAGAGAGAGAGAGAATTCAGGGGAAAATGGAATGTAAGTGCAATTTTATGGTTATTTTTTCCTCTTTTTGTTTATTTTCTATTCCTATGATCAGTATTAAAGTGCTAGCATTTAAAAATAGGTTGCTGTAATCAAAAATTTTTGTAAGTTGCATGGTAACCATAAACAAAATGTGTAATAAGCAAAACAAAAATAAGCAAATCTGAAAATATGAAATTAGGTTAACTCACCTAACTACAACGGAAAATTTTGAAAGGGAGAAAAAATAAAGAATGCACATATAACTGGGCAACAAACTGCAAAATAATTGTACCAAGACCTTATGAATTGATAATCATCTTAAACGCAAATGCCTTAAATTCTCCACTTAAAAGACATAAAGTGAATGAATAGATTAAAAATAAAACTCTATTATGTGCTGGTTACAAAAACCTCATTTCACTTCTAAAGATACTGTAATTCTATGCAAATGGAATTAAGAAGAAAACAGAAGAAGCCAAACTTATATGAGATAAAAATAGACTTTAAATAAAAAGTAACAAAAAGACAAAAGGAATGGCATATAATCATAAAGGTATCGATTCAATATATGCTCCCAATATCAAAGCACATATTATATAAAGCAGATAATATTACGTCTAAAGGAAGACGGAGTCTCAAATACAATGATTGTATGGAACTTTAATTCTCACATTTAGTGATAGAAAAATAAACTGAATTAAAAATTAACAAAAAAACCCCTAACTGAATTAAATTTCATCCTAGGCTAAATGGACCTAGTAGACATCTATAAAATGTTCCACTGAATAGCTGCACAATATGTATTTTTCTTGTAGCACATGAAATATTCCCCATATTCGATTATGTGTTACAAAACAACTCTAAACAAATTTTAAAAGATTTGAAATAATAGAATCATTTCCAACTAAAATACAGTAAAACTAGAAGTCACTAATACTAAAGCGTTTGAAAATGATACAAATACATGCAAACTAATCAAATTACTCCTGAGTAATTAATAGATCAAAGAAGAAATTAAAGGAAAATTTTAAAGTTCATGAAACAAATTAAAATGAAAATAGGACATAATAAAATCTATTGGATACAACCAAGATTACTAAGAGGAAGTTTATAGCAATCAATTTCTTATATAAAAAAGCAAAAATAGCTCAAGTAATCTATTGTTGAACCTTATTAAACCATAAATACAAGAACAAATCCAACCTGAAATTAACAGAAGGAAAAATAGTAAATATAGGAGCAAAAATAAATCAAATAATAACTTTCAAAAATCATCAAAATTAAGGAATAGCTGGTAATGTGAAAGGAGAAACAAAATTCACAAACCCTTAACTAATATAACTGAAACAGAGCAGGAGGAGGGAGAGAGAGATCAAATAAATAAAATTAGAAACTAAAAAAAGAGAGATGACAACTGACACTATATTAATAGGAAGGATCATTAAAAATTATAAACAACAACCCACTAACAAATTTGGGTGACCTAAAAGAAATGGAAAACTCCTGTGGATGTATACTTTAACAAGACTGTACCATGAAGAAATTGGAAATGCGAAGAGCCCAATAGTGCATAATGAGATTGAATCTGTAATAAAAAGCCTCCCATCAAAGAAAATCATAGGACTTTATGGCTTCACTTTTAAAACATTTAAACAAGATCAGATATCAAACATTTAGAGAAGAACAAATACCAATTCTTCTTCAGTTATTCCAACATTTGAAGGGGAATTAGAAGAATTTTTTGTTTTTCCAATCTGAGTCTACTAGGCTAGCATTACCCGGATACCAGAATCAGATAAGAACAAAACAGAAAAAGAAAGCTACAAGCCAATGCATCTGATAAACATAAATGCAAATTCCTTAACAAAATACTAAGAAATTGAATTTGACATCACATGCATAAGATCATTTACCATGATCAAGGAACCCAAGCAATTCAGCAATAAAACAAACAATTTGATTAAAAATGGGCAATAGATCTAAATAGACATTTTTCAAAAGGAGACATACAACGATCAGTATACAAAAAATGTTCGACATCACTAAACACTAAAAAAAGCACATCAAATTACAATGAGATATCCAGTCACTCCAGAACTGTGAGCATTAAAAAGATAAGTGATAAATACTGATGAGGACATGATGAAAAGGGAGCTCTTACATAGTGTTCATGGAAATGTAATCAGTATAGCCAGTTTGGAAATCATAATTGAAATTCCTCAAAAAATTAAAAATATAACTACCAATTTGTCCCTTTATGCTATCACTACTGGATATTTGGCATTTCTTACCCAAAGAAAATGAATTCAATACATCAAATATCCACATTTATTCCAGAACTAGACATAAGAAGCAAGATACGAAATCAAGCAAAGTGTTCAGTGAGGGTTGAATAAATTAAAAATGTGACACATGAATACAATGGTATATTACTGTGCCTTAAAAAATCATGAAGTTCTGCTACTTCTTATAACATGGATGAAAATGGAGATCATTATTAAATCAAATGAAATAAGTGAAAGACAAGTAGTATTATTACCTCACACATGTATGGAATTTCAGAGTAATGAATATCTCATATCTCAAAATAAACTTATCCTCTTATATAACGGAAACAGTTTTAACTAAAACTCTAATAAAAATAATTAGCCAAGTATTGTTTTCAAATTATACTTACCTTGAAATTGCAATAGGGTTTTTTTGTAGGCAAAATACCAATAGTTACAGCTGGGTGTCAGTCATGAGCTTTTGCCAAGTCAGCTTGGCTGGTTTTATGGGATACTTTCAGAATCAATCTAGCATGAGAATCTTAAGGTGAAGAGCAGGGTAGAAGAGTTACAAAGGGCTTCCTCAAAAGTGGAGTCATAGTATCTTCTATGAAGTGCTAAAAGGGAGAAAATATGGCCTTGCTCTAAGCTCCATGCAAATTCAGAGGTACCCCCTTCCCAGAGGTAATTTTTTAAATTGTATGTGGTTTCTCCTGAGACGAGACAACCTAATCAATTCTTGTGCTTTTTACTTTTATTTTGGTGTCAACAGATAAATAACTTATTTTTGGCTGTCTGAGGAGTCTCTGTCCAAGGAATATGTACAAATCTCATCATTTTTTCTGGCCCTTGTGCTCTAGTTGGGTTAATCAGGCATCCTCTGGGATAATGTAATTAATAAGCATTTATAATTTAATTTTAGCTTAGTGTTCAGATTGATCTAAAACATTATGTCATTAATATAACGAATAACAGTACTTTCCAACTGAATCAAATCTGTTTCGTCTCATCAGGTGTTACAATAAGCAGGAAAACAAAGTAAATGTGTGTGTTTTCATCCGTCTCGTGAATATAAATTGGTTTGGATTTCTTCATAAGCCAAAATGGAAAGAAAGCATTAAGTATATTGTTCACAGAATAATAGTCTCCTTAAGCTTGCTTCACAGCTTGAATAGTTAATACAATACTGTGTCCTATTTGTGGCATGGGGTTATTATTTATTAATATTTCTATAACATACCCTGTGTCTCCAAAATCCATCAGCTTTTTCTCATGGGCCATTAAACAAGGTATTGGTGTGTATTGATATACTTGCATCTAAAAGAACTTTAATTGAAACCAGAATTTCTTTATGCCTCTCAGGTAGCTAACCTTAGCCCATTTTTGTTTATACTTTAATTGTTTTAAATTAGCCACTTGAGTGAGCTTACATAATTCTAAAGTTTCCGATTTGCTATACTCCATTAAAAGAGGCTGGAGAACAGATAGGTAGGACAACTTCTCCAGAATAAGTTAGATAAAGGTAAAAAAATTCCTTCATTTGATCCTTTCACTAATTTCAATAAAACCTGTCTGCAGAGTGAAACGACAATATGTAAAAATTCTAAATAAGCACCTATATTCTAGCCGTACTTTTGCATGATGTCCTGTGCAGTTGTTCATCACATTTACATAACCTAGTTATATTGACTATTAACTATTCAGTATCAGGTTGATATTAAATTATATTGGGCCAACTGGCTTGTACTACTTCACTCTATTCATTCTTTTTTTATTCTCTTTTGAATAACCCTAGTCATTGGTCCATCATGACTCCCCTATTTATAGTAGCTGGGCAAAGTCCCTCTGTCCTAAAGTTTCTTCTTGTTCCGCGGTCCATTTTCCTTACAACAAGATAAACAGACTTGGAGCTCTTCATGGAGGTTGAGCCAAGTGATTGTGTTTCCTCTTTCATCCAGAGCCATACTCTACTTTTTTGCATTATATGACAATAACTGACATTGATACTGAAGGATTGTAAGTTGCTTTGTTTATAATAATCAGATTTCTAAAAGTTATGTAAGTCTAGGGTAACTTGAAAGGATCTGTTACAGTTATTTATTGTTTCGAGAAATGATGGGCAGCCAGACCATTTAATCTTTATTGATTCATCATAAGTTTAATATATACCTTCTATTTCCTCTTTTTCAATGCTATTTTTAATCACCCTTCTGAACACTTTTGCTCATTTAAAATTATTTTAGATTTTCCACTCCTTTTATTCTTTTTATTCTCCTATGACTAACCCTAGTCAATTTACCATCATGACCCCCTATTTGTAGTCGCAGGGCAGAGTCTTCCCACCCATAGTTTCCTTTATCTCATCTTGTCCCTATAAAAATATAGTCATAAAAAGAATCTGAGTAATTGGAGCACTTATCACAGCATCAATTATATTGTGGCCTAGAAGATAGTCTTAGGAGAATCTTCACGATTATAGTAACTGATAAAAGTTCATTATATATTTCATCAGTCTCTACAGTATTCCATCTAAAATAGAAAGATGAATTTTGACAATTTTCCTTTCCAAGGTTTATGGTATTTATCTTTGCCTTTATATGGCTTAACAGATTTGAAACTTCTCCCTCTGTCCACATTCCTGGAAAATTGCAGTCAATGAAGGTACTGAGTAACCACTAAATGCTTGTTCATTTGGCCAAATCTGACCAGAGGGAAATAGTTGTTTGATTTCCCATGCACGATATTGATTTCAGTAGAAGTTTAAGTGAATTTGTGATAATCTACAAAGTGGCTTAATTGAATATCCTTGCATTTATGTAGTCTCTTGATTTTCTCCCACAGGTGACATTGGCATATGCAAATATTTGGTACATACAAGCAAGGACCACATTTTTCTTAAAATAGATATCTTCAGAACTCCCACTTGGCACTACATTCTGAATCACATGCTCTGCTCCAAGTTCATGGCTGAGGAAGTCATCAACTGTTTCTCTATTACTATCATTTTTTTTTCTAGAAAAGAGTAAATCAAGGCACTGTATTCTTGGTTGACTTCCCTTCTTTTTTATTTTATTGTAATCTATTTAGTTTCCTCCCCAAACTAGGAATTCACCTCTCCATCACCTACTGCATTTTCTCCCCCAAATAGTGTTGACTAACTGATTTGTACTACTTCACACCAGAGATGAGCAGAAAGTCATCCTGGTAATTATGCTTCCCAGCTCCCTTCTCTTCCTCATTTTTAATACTCACTATGCAGACTTTGCTATCATTTAAATGATAGTGATGCCAACTCACAGCTTTTAACAGGTTTCATAATTGAAAAGATTCACATGATTTCCCAGGACATACATGAGGAAGGAAGCTTTTAATAAAAGCAAAAACAAAGTGGTAGAATAGTGTAGGAATGCATGGAGATGCTGGAGATGTTTCTAGGGTTAGCAATTCAAAGTCTTTCTCACTTGCACAAGACAATTTTCACCTCTTAAAATGCACTAACAGTATTTGTGTGAAATCTTGGTTTTGGAAGACCTCCTTAGAAATTTCTAGTGAGAATTTTTATTTCTCCAATCATAAATGCCTGATTGGAAGTGCCAGGTGTAAGCCATTAATACCTTTACCTGTTTGATATCACTGGTGAAGCTTTGAATTTTACAGGTAAGATTTTTTTTTTTATCATGTCTAGTTGGAGTCTTATATGCCTCACTTATCTGTATGTCAAATTCTTTTGCTTTGTTTGGAAAGTTTTCTGTCATTAATTCTGTGAATAGTTTTTTTTATGTCATTTGTACTTTCTCCTACTTTTTCGTGGACTCCTATCAGTCTTCTATTATTCTTTGCATCATCTAGGAGCTGTTGGATTGATTTCTCATGGTCCCTTACCAGTTTTAAGAGATTACTCTTTTTATGGTCACTGACTGCCATCCTATCTTCTATATCTGGTATTCTGTCTTCATATTGGCTCAGTCTGCTGTGTATATTTTCATTAGAGTTTTTAATCTTCTGGATATCTCTTCGAATCTGTTTCATGGCTTCCATCTCTTTTCTATGTTGGGCATTCATGACTTCCATCATAGTCCTGAACTTACCTATTTTTTTTTATCTGTTTCTGTTCTAGAGTCTCTAATCATGTCTTTCATTCTGCTCATCATCTCTGTAATTATCTGGGAAATTATTTCTGTTTTGAATTTTTCTAGAGCCTCATTCATCTGTTTTGTTACTTTCTGTGCTATCAGTTCAGGGTGTCCAGGTGGTTAATTATCAGACTTTTCCACTTCATCTCCCCCAGAATTTGCCTGTGGTGAGCTGGAGGTCTGGGTTTGTGCTTTGCTTAAATGTCTTCTCATTTCTATTTTTGTTGTTGGTACTGTTCTTGGTTTAATTACTGGGTTGATACTTTGATATTGCTTATTGTATCTTTGTTGCTTGTATTTAGAACCCTTAGGGAATGATTACTTCTCAGAGGTGTCTTCCAGATATAGCTGGTCTTTAAGTTTTGAGTCTCTAATGACTCTGAGACTATCTCATTTTCATTATAACAGGAAGGACAACTGATTAGATCAATCACAACACTTTAGCCCAAGTGATAGTATCAGCAACAACTATAGCATCAAGCACAGCTCAGAAAATGACAATTTATGGTATTTATAAATCTATCACCTTTAACTCTGTGAATTAAATCAAAATCAAGGACCAGCCAACATATATTTATGGTGAATAAACTCTTCAATATAGCAACTTCAATATAGCAAATTCAATATAGCATCCCTTTGGGATGGGGACATAGATGGAGTTGGGGAGGGAGGGATAGATAGGTAGAAGGATAGGGAAAGGTTAGAAGTGAGGCCAGAGGACTCAGGAAGATCACACAAACTCTAGGAAACTGTTGATGACAAGAGGAAAAGACAGAATGAAGGAACAAAGACAAGAACAGAACAACATAATGGTAATAGGGAAGCTAGAAACTGTATTCACTTTCATTTGAAACTAATGACAGTCGAGAGAAGGAAAAAGAGAAGAAAAGAAAAAGAAAGAAGTAATCTGAATTAGGGCAGGAACAGGAACAAAAGGAGATGAAGAACAATGTGGGAGGGTGAGAGAGTGAGAGAGTGAGAGAAAGAAAAGAAAAAGAAGAAAAAAAGGAAAATTTGAAAAGAGTAGAAAAAAAATTAAAAATAAGAGAAAAAAAAATTGAAATAAAAAAATAAAAATGAGGGGCCTCCTTCAGGGTATGTCTCTACTGTCACAATAGACAACATGAGCAGTGGTCTGCAGATCTAAGTCAATGAGTCTCAGCAAGCCAGTCACAGACTTGTGAGATTCAGGCAGATTTCTGGCTCCAAGTCCCAAGTTGTGCTCCCTGTCCTCCTGCAGAGTTGAACTCTGCAAGGTTCTACTAGGTTCTACCACAGGTTCCAGCTGCCCTTCCCCTGAAGATAGTCCAGGTTCCGATGGGAGGTGATGATCCCTCCAATTTACCCACTATGGTGGTCTGGTGTGCCTTTACTGCAGAGATTCTCTTCACTTTTCCGGTGGGCTTCACTTTTCATCAAGGAGCCTGAGAGAGGCCTTTTTTCTGTTGTTCACTTCTGCTTTATCTTCTGGAGCTCAGGACAATGCCCTTTATGATCCCCTGTGCCTCTGCAGTGTGGATTCAGGTACCGGGAAGCCAGGAGGCTGGGGTTGGGGAGTACGGGTTGGGGGTGGACTGGTGCTGCAGGTGCTGCATCCTTGCTTTTCGCTTGGAGGCCCGGGGCGGGTGTGCGGCAGCGCCAATGGTGGGGCACAGCTCAGATCCACAGCTCAGCTCCATGGCTCAGCTTGTCACTGGTCTGCTCTTTGCTCCAAAGCTTTGAATTTTAAAGGGCATATTATAAATTACTGGTTGTATCATCCCTTTCTCTTCCTTAGCCAAAAGTCAATTCCAGACTTCCAGCTGACCCTGAAGATAAGTAATAAAAGTGGTTTATTTCAGCTGTAAACTGTAGTTTCTATGGGCATCTAAGGCACAGAAGGCTTGGGTAAGTTTATTTAACTTCACAGGAGGCACAGCAGGAGTTTGAATCCAAAAATTCTTTCCCGAAGACCTATATCAAAAGCCTCAGGTCCTTGCAAACATTTCTGTTGTGTTTGTAATTGCCATTAGACTCACTTAAAATTAAAAAAAAAGATGTGGTCAGATTATAGCGAAGAAGAACTACAACTTAGTCTTCTTCACATGGAAAACTAGTATGGTGTCTATCCTAGTATAGGTAATTAATGTTTAATATAAATGATTGAAAACAAAACCTAAATTCATTGCTTTATATTTCCCCTTATGTTTATGTATCACATATACTCAGAAGAGCTGTACATGGTTTAACTAAACATGAATAAAGAGAGAGGAGACAGACAAATAACTGAGGCTCCTGGGCCAATCAAGTCCTCACATTCATTTAAGTCATGAAATATTTCAACTGGCTGATTTCTTTTGAGAAATGAAGTGAGTGTAGAATCTTAATGGCTCCCTTTTATTATACATGCAATCTCTGTGACAAAAAGATAGTTTCTGTTTGCACCTGTATAACCATTTTCCAGGATTTTGCATACACAAAAGTGTAATACAGATATGTTTTTTGGTTCATAAATTTAAATCAATTTCAGAGTTTAATAGGAAATATACCGAAAATGTTTTAAAAACATTAATTTTAAAAGACATTAATTTTGAAAAAACATTAATTTTGAAAGAGTACAATTGTACAATTGTAGAATTTTGTTATTGTATGAGATTCTCTATGTTTTAAGTGGTTAAGTAACACAATGACAACTTAAAATGTAACATAATAATTTCCATATATATGTATTATTCAAAATAAACAGTGATTTTTAAATTCTAGTAAAAGACATATTGCCATTAATTCTCACTGTTCTTGACACTTTCTGAAGCAGTTCTGTAAGTTCTTCTTCATGTCTGATCAAATTACAGTGAATGTTCCTGCTGAGTGGCATCTAATGGGAAGGCAGATTGGTGAAAACATTACAGTGCTTCCTCATCCACTTTATTCACCAGATCTGGCTCCCCGTGAACTTCTGGCTCTTTCTGATGGTAAAATGGTCTTGAAAGGTGTTATGGCCTGTATCTAGATGTCTCACTAATGCTTCATGTGGTCAGAGGTGGGGCTTTTGCAGAGGTGGCTGAATCTAGAGTATGTGATGGTGGGATTAAGGGTGTGTAATTTCTAAATCAGTCCACTGATTGGTTTGGCACCATCCTAATCCTGGTACCCTGGATACAATATAAGGGACAGAAAGAGTCTTGTCTTCTCCCTTGTTTGTTTTTGCTGTCTTCTGCTCGGCATGAACTAGTTCTCCTCTGCGGTGGCCTTCTGTCAAGCCACCCTGCCTTGGAGCCAGCCAGTATGGACTGAAACCTCTATAAACTGTGAACTAAATAAACCTTTCCTCCCTTAACTTGTGGGTATTTTGTCCCAGCAATGAGAAAAGTAACTACGACAAAAGGTAAACACTTTGAAAGGACTGAGGCGATCCAGTCAGCCGCAACAGTGCAATTAACAACGTTCATGAAAGGGAACTTCCAGATCTGCTTTGGAAAGTGGAAAGATGTTATCAGTATATCCCAAGTGAGAGGATATATTTTGAGGGGGACTAATGCCTTATTATTGTAATTGTAACAATTGTTACAATTTTGGAACAATTTTTAAAAACCATTTTACACATTCACTGTCATTTTTAATCATACCAATATGTTAAGAATTTAAGCAACATCTCGATAATGGTTGTTAATTGGTTCCAGGAAGCACAATGGGTTCCAAAAGGAGTAAGTACCAAATTGTTCAGATAGCAAGTTATTAGACAATTGGCAAGTTCCACTTGGGCATTGAGAATCAAACAAAAGATGAATGCCAGGACAAAATTTTCACATCAAGATGTGCTGAGTACCAAATTCAATGAATTTCCAAGCAGTCCAGTTCCAAGATATCAACTTCACAAACTGAAGATAACATTGTTTTTATCATCTTGAATATAATCTATTCTAAATTAAATATAAAAGACAAATAATGAACAGTATATTCAGTCATGATACACTTTCATTTGAAAATAGGATATTTCACATAAATAATTTTATTTTAATTTTTCTTGTAAAAATATCAATGTCAAGATTTTTTTATTCTTTCTTCAAAACCACCGAGGTGAAATATTTAAGTCAACATAGTAAATATTGAATATAACAATATGCTTGTTTATAACAGGCCTGCTCTCCATTTACAAATATTCAGTTATGATGCCTCCGTGGGTGTGTGTGTTTGTGTGTGTGTTTGGAGTTTGCTGCACTTCTTAAATGTGTGAGTTTATGACTTTCTTAGTTGGAAAATTTGGGGCAACTTTTCAGGAACCAAAGATATTTTTTTCGGGTCCTTCGCTTTTCCTTGTCTTCTGAAATCTCAATGTCGACTAGTTAGCTTAATGTTGTTCCATAAACTATTCACACTTTTTTTGTTAGGTGCCTTTTTTCTTGGTATAACTGAATCTGTATAGTTGATATCACTGTATCTTCAAGGCCATTAACTTTCCTTCAGAGGTTTTTAATTTGCTTTTAAAATCAACCAGCATATTTTTTTTTTGGACATCAAAATTTTCATGTTCTCAGGCTGGGGATTTAGCTCAGTGGTTCCACTGCCTGCCTCGCAAGCACAAGGACCTGAGTTCGATCCCTGGTACTAAAAAAAAATTTCATGTTCTATTTGTTTTTATGTTTGTATTTGTGTGAGTTGTTTTTTTCTTCTATTTTTTCTCCTTATTTTCATTATTACTTTCAAATTCTTGAGTATTTTGCCTATGGCTTTTAAAGAAACTTTCTGCTAATTCCCATATTTCTACTGACATTTGGTCTGCTTCTATGAAATGATTTTGGTCAAATTTATGAGTCACACTTTCTTGCTTCTATGTTTTTTCTTAGTTGTATACAAATGTGTTTCATTAGATGCCATAAGTTGCATTTATAAGTTTGTTAATTGTCTCTATAGAACTTTGGGTTTGACTTAACAGGCAAGTAAAGTGCTCATTTCCCATTTATTATTAAGATTTGTAAGGAAAAATCTGAAGGATGTAGTTAGAATTGCCAGATAAAATATAGGAAACCTAGTTTAAGCTGTATTGCCCAGTTGATTGGTTTGAAAATCACCAGGGGATTAGAAGAGTATACTTCTATGTGTGTCTGGGTTGTCATAGAGGTGTGACCTTGAGTGCCGTATTTAGTACTTGGCTCCTAATTTTTTGATACTGTATCCCTGCTCTGCTTCCTGGCCATTATCAACTAAGCAGCTTTCCTCCACTAAGTCCTTCTTCCATAATGTTCCTGCCTCAAAACCACTTAACCATGGACTGAATCCTCTGAAACCATGAAGCAAATTAAAACTGTCTTCCTTTAAATTGAGGGTGTCAGGTATTTTGTACCAGCAACAGGAAAGCTAATAAAACTAAATTACCCTCGAATGTGATATTCATTAGAAGGACTCATAGAACACACTCACAGAACACAATTGCAGCACTCATGGTTGCAGTTTATTACACTCAAACGATACTTGCTGAAATCAGTTAAGGGAAAAGGTACATAGGGCAGAATGCGGGAAAGACCCAAATGTAGAACTTTTGGCAGCAGGGCTTTCTCACTAGTGCTCCGTGAGAATATACGAAGGATACTGATAACCAGGCAAGCTCACCTGAGCTTGGGTGTTTAGAAATTTTATTGGAGTTCTACTGGTGACTCCCTGTGGGGCTGAATTTTGGTCTCCAGTGCCTCAGTGGGTACAGCACATACCATGTGGCACAAAGTCCCCATCTTAGGTCACACCATTATACTGTCTAGTGGCCAAAGCCTAAATGTCTGCTACTGGACTTCTGTGTATACCATAATTTTTAGCACAGAGTTTAAAATAAAAGTAAGAATTTTCATACTACCTAATCAATATTTTCAAATTACTGAGAATGTGAAGATAATATAATTTAATTTTCGGTATAAGATCTCTGTTCTTCCCCAGATGTAGTATTCTTTTAGGATAAATGAGCAATTTAGTAGTGAACTCAAAATTATTTGTTTGAGTTAGTGATTTAGCGTTATGCTAACTTGAAGCAAAGACCGTTCATTCTATGAAAGTTTGAGAAAGTAGAGAGAATAACTAAAAGTTAAGCTCTAAACAAGGTCACCGAGGTCTGTATTAAAATATTCTCATCTTGTTGACTGACTGCCAACTGTGATGCCATGTCTGCATCATGGGAAAGCATGTGTGGAGTGTCTTGAGAGATCTTGAGGGGGATCTTCTTCTTTTATGATCTCAATGCTTTTTTATGATAAAAGGGGAATTCATGCTGCTCTTCATATAATTAGTGCAATTTCTTCACAAAGGTTGCAGTTCTTTCTTTTGACTAGTACGTAGAAACTTGTCTATCATTTTAAGAACATAATGTAAAAAGTTCTGAAAAATCTGATATAGGATTGTAACGAACTGCACTGTGTTCCTTCCCCATTCATATGTTGAAATCTCAACTCCCAGTCTATCAGAATGTGACAGCATTGGAGATGGGATCTGATGACATGATGGAGCTAACATGACTTTATTAGTGTGGGTCTTAATCTACTAGCAGTGATTTCGGGGTAAGAAGAGGAGTTTAGGACCTGCAGAGAGATACCAGAGCTGCATGTGCACAGGGGAGCAGCACTGTGACAGCACAATGAGAAGATGCTCCCCTGCAAATCAGTGAGAGAGGCCTCAGAAGAGGCCTAAGTTGCTGACGTATTGACATTGGACTTCTTGCTTCCAGAAGCCTGAGAAAATAAATTTCTGCTGTTTAAGACACCTGGTCACTCAGTATATAATATTTTGTCATGCAGCTCTAGAAAAATATAGATTCTGAAAACTCCCAAAGAACCCATTTATTATGCTTCTGAGAGCAGCCCACAAGGAATTGATTGAAATATAAATGTATCTCAGAGATCTAAGTCCTTATATCTTCTAGCTATGGTTCATGTTGAATGGTCTAGCCATGAATGGCATAGCAATGAGGGAGAATTAAAGAATTCTTGCCCATAGATTTCCAAGACCTGTCTGAAATACTTTTTTACTTGGAGATACAATTCTATAACATATATTATCCTCCTTAAATTAAAATACCGCATGACAATTTATAGCAACACAATCACCATGATATAATATCAAAGAGAGCAGTAAGCAATAAGTGATACACTGTTGTTGAATCATTAACATATATATAATGTTATATTATAATTAATTATAATCAATTAATATGACTATATAATATATAATAAATTATCTCAATTATATTGGTACACATTAATATTATAATATATATAGTATAATATATTATATAATGATATATAATATAATATATAATATAATATATATATTAGTGTGAGGGACTCATTTTGTTGAAGTCCTACAGTGTCTCTGAGGGAGAGAGAGAAAGAGAGAGAGAGATTAAAAAGTGTTGAGTGTTTATTTTGTATGGCATAAACTCAGCCAACAGTGGACCTACTGTCATTATCCAGCTATTATTGGAAAAAATCTAAAATTATACCCCATGTATGATAAATTAATTGTATTGAGAGTATTTAGATGATATTTGCATAATTTAAGGGATTTTTTAATAGTAATTATCAAAGTATTTATATTGCTAACACAGGAGGGAAAATGGAGTGTCAGAGGGGAGAAAAGCCATAGACACATACTCTTAGCCTTTGAGTTGAGCTGCAGATAGACTTTCCCTTCATCTGTTCAAAGACAAATTTCCAGAAACATGTTATTATGGGTGGAGTGAAAGGATACAGCTGTAAACAAAACAAGTGTTATTACTGTTGTGAGGTTAAACTGAAAGAAGAATAACAATAAAATCAAATTAAAAATAAAGAGTGTTAGATGGTGTAAATGTCATAAAGAAAACATAGGAGGAAAGTGCCATGGCTGGGTGGAATTTCCATTTTAAATTGGGTAGGCTGATAGAAGCGAAGGTCTGGTGAGAAAATGACTTCCAACCAAAGTCAGGAGGTGAGGGGCATACTGTACACATGTTTTTGGGAAATGTGTTTCATACTTAGAGAAGTACATGGTCAAAGTCTCCAAACAAAGTGTTTTTGGCATGTTCTAAAAAGTAGCAGAAGGATAATGTATATATATATATATATATATATACTTTAATGAGAAAAACAACAGTACTAGAAAATAAGATCAGAGAGTCATGGCAAATGTTCATTTATTTAGGGACATGAATGCAAGAATGAAACCTTTGGCTATTGTTCTAGGAGGCACTGAGTTTGGGCAGAGTGACATGTTCTGATCTATAATTTAATTAAATGACTTCAAGTACTGGGTTGGTAAGAGAATAAGCAAATAGATTAGTTAGGAGGCTAAAACTATGAAACTCCCATGGGATAATCCAGGGAAATAGCAGAGAATGTGGTATGAGAGGATCAGATTTTGAAGTAGAGTCAACTTGATTTCCAAATAAATTAAATGTAGGATGGAGAAAAAAAGATAAATCAAAGATGACTGCTTAGTTTTGGCTTGGACAGCTGGAAAATGTACTTCTCATAATCCTTCATTATATGAGAAAAGTTAAGGGGGCTGATTTGAGGGAGGAATGAAAGATGAATTTTTTGACATGTTGATTTAGATATTGTTTAACCTTCGTGTAGAGATGGGCTGTGTAACTTTCACCTCTCAAGAAGACCATTTATCACACCTTTTATTTTAGTTCATATCCTTCAAGAGGTAGGTACCAAGCTGGGAATAAATGTGTAGGGGACTTATTGGAGCAAAACATTGTGTAGGTAAATGGGAAGAGAGTCAATGGAGGCTGAATACCCATCTGAGCACTAAGGTACATGTTGGAACACAAAGAAAAAAAGGAAGAATAGTTGAAGAAAGGGCTTAAACTGCATTGTAGTCTATTGATCAGACATCCCAAACTCCATGTAATAATGGACTACAAACATGGAATGCAAACCTATACCCTGAATAGATATCTATCCTTGAGAGGCAGATGGGAAGGACCTATGCCACCAAGTGGATGCTTGTTCTCATCAAGAGGGTGTTATATAATGGGCTCCCTGTTGGTCTCTTTTGCCATAAATTTGGATTTCAGAGACAGCAGTAGCTATATCAGCCTTAGCAAGTGAGGGTTTCTGTATATTCCTTATCTTTACTAGCTTAAAATGTCATTTGTGCTCACACTACCAATTCTGGGTCATTGTATAGCAGACTAACACTCACTGAAAAATTCATTTTTAATTTTATTTTTTTCTATTAGTGCATTGTTGTTGTACATAATGAATACATTCATTGTGGGCAGTTGATACATACAATTGCATGACACACCTTAATTCTTTTTATATTCCCTCCTCTCCTCCCTGCCCCCTCCCAACACTCTTAGTGTCCTTCTCACTTTGCCTAGTTGGTTATTCAGTACTCTTCCACAGGAGATGTTTTCTGGTAGGTAATAAATTCTGGCTAAATTAGTTTCCCAAATCATCTCTAAAAATCACCATAAAATAAACAGTTTAAAACAACACAAATTTGTTCTCATAGTTTTGGAGATCAAAAGTCTGAAAGTATTTTTATGGGGCTAAGAGTAAGTTGTCATAGCTGATTCCCATTGGTGAACCTAGGGGGAAAAAATCAATTTATTTCCCTTTTACTGCTTCTGTCTTCATTTCTTGTATGCCTTGTCTCAGGGTCTCTTCCTCTGTCTTCAAAGCCAGCAGCTTGGCATCTTCTTTCCTTATCATAACTTCCTCTTTTGAAACCCACTGATTCTATTTCATTCTCAGTGGAATATTTGTGAGTACATGTAGGGACCACTGAATAACTCAAGATAACCTCACCTCAAAGTCCTTAAGTTAATCAGGTTTCTGAAGTCCCTTTTGCTATAAAAGGTAACATTTACAGATACCAGGCATCAGAAAATTGTTATATTTGACAACTGTTATTCTAACACAGTGGCACAAAATTCTCCACTATACGCTACTTAATATGCTTCCCCTCAAACTCCTCAGACCCTACAAAACCCTATCTTGTAGCCCAGACCTTCACATTCAAAGCTGCAGAGCAGATGGCCAGGCCATTGGATACTACTCAAAGATGTGTCTATTCTCATCTCAGGCTTTTTTTCTTTCCCCACAAAACAAATGAGCAGGTGCACAACTTTTATGTCCAACATGGGGAATTTTTTTCTTTTTTTACTGTGTGTTAAAGCCATCCCTGAATGTGGATCTAATACTGACAATTTTTAAATTTATGCCTGTGAACCAATCTGACCCTACTTTCTTTCTTCTTCATTTGTAAAGAATCTACATCTCATCATGAGTACAAGGTCCAAGAAGGAAACTAGTGCAATTTTGAGGGGGTCAAATGAAGGTCTGGTCTCTCTGCTTCTAATATTTACCCATACTCACTTTGGTGTTGGGCTCAATATTAAATACATAATCTCTATTTTACGATGAGCTACTGTTGACCTACCCAGCTTTTGAGTCTGTGGGTCAGTCAGAATTCAACTCATAATGAGAACTCCTAGATCCATTGTCACTTGCTGTTCAATAGTCAACCATTGTATTTCTGCAGGCCCCTTTGGCGTGGATGAAGCTATTTCTTTACAGGTTCATTGAAGATGCAATGGCCATGCTTTAGAATGCTAGAGGCTTAGGCTGTGATTCTCCCATGAAAACCTAACATGAGGTCAAACAGAATGTTTATGTACCATTAACACCTTCAAGACTGCTGATTCTGCCACCCCAAGAGGCCATTCCAAATACTGGGCCAGTTAACCTCTTTCTTATTCTAAATGCCCCTGGACATCGTCCTACTTCTGTGTTACCTGATACCTAGACTAGAACGATATTCATTTGTGTGACACACATTCCCCTCAAAACCCAGAGGTCAATAAGAGATTGTAGTTCCATTGTGTGTGTGTGTGGGGGGGGGGCAGTAAGAATTTGTAGTTCCCTTCGTGTGTGTATCTGTATCAGAGACTACAATGGCCAACTTCTTCCCTTAGAGGATATATTGGCATGCTTTTGACCATTGAACTCCTACAAACTGCAATGAAAGAGTAGGTCCCTGAACTTTCATAAAATGGATTTTCCATCCTCTGTAGCAAAAGGTCTCCAGAAGGCTAGCCAAAATCTTCAGGAGCACTCACCCAGATGGCTGTATCTTGTATTTCTGATACTTTTGCTTTCTTATTCAGGATCTTGAAGTTAAAAACATACCTGTCTTAGCTAAACCTTTAAGTCTTTTTGGACCTCTTCACTTCTATCAAATCTTTTATTTGTTGCTCAATTGTTTCAACTATTACACTGCAGAATAGACCTCCTTGTATGCTACCAAAGACACCTGACTTTCACAATTTGATTTTTTTTTTTGTTCCAGGGATTGAACTCAGGACCTTGCCTTTGCAAGTCCTGGCCCCTGACTTTCACATTTTGGGGGGACTATTTTTAATGGTTTCCAATATTTTGCTCATCCTAGGCAAGCCATCAACGCATGTAAGCAGAAACCAAACATCTTTATAATCTTTGTACTATTTGTTCCTCCCTACCTTTCAACCATTGCACCTGCAAGGGCACAGTCTTCCATGGGTACATTTCCTCTGATCACCTCTAGTTGTATCTTCAATAATTAGATAATAAATATATGCTAGGAATTTCCTTTTCACCATAAATCAGTCAGAACTGCAAATGCTTGCATGAGTGGGTCAGTTCCAGGACCTCACCCTACTGCCTGGTTTCTTAAATCAATGCAGGCACAACTTGTGTTAGTTTCCTGAGAAAGAAAAGCCAGCAGAGGTAGTGATTTATTGAATAATAAAAGTGATTTATTGAAAAAAAATGCTTGTGAGAGAAAATGGAGAAGGAACCGAGGGAAAATAAAGAGGCATTAGATAGATACGAAGTAAGAGAGGAATCATGCAAAGAGACTTGCACTGTGGACTTCTATGGAAGTTTAGAGAAGACAAATGAAGATCAGCTAGAGCTACTTCTCAATGGAGTTTCACATATTACATGAACTGGCTGCCTTACAACCACTGTCACATTTGGTCAGTGTCTCTGAACAGCTTGTTAGAAGTGTAGTCATTCCATAAACTTGGAGGTAGGTTCAGAGCCATCAGCCACTTAACCCAGAAATCAGTTAAGGAGATCAAAGACACCCATGTAATAGCTACCAGAGCCAGTAACTTTAAAAGAGCATTTTAAAGAAAACCACACAGCTACAGAACTGTTTTGTGTCCCTTTTTTCATAAACAAAGGAGACTGTGGAAGATGTTGGCTTTTCATGACGAATTTTTCTCAAAGGACGCTCAGTGTTGTATTCTAGTCCTGCAGCTGCACAAACAGCTTTCCTGTTGCTTACTATTAAGCAATATTCCTTTTGCAAACAGATGTGTCAGAAAGGAATGAAGACTGTTTCCTCTATCAGTTATGTTTCTAAGATATATATATTCAGTGTTATCCTAAGAAATCCAACCCTCTCCCATAAAGTTTTACTTTTAATAATATAGTTCCAAGGAGAAGTGAAAAGAATTTTTTCATTGAATTACAATACCCTGGCATACTGGCAGGGAGTCACTGGTTTATAAGCCAGTTCACCTGCAGTTCAGAATCAAAGAAGAAGAGCAAAGATAAAATAGCAGCCTGTTCTAAACAGAAATAAAAATAATTTTGTATCATTTTCTTCAGTAGAAAATTTTTTACTTAGTTACATCAAGAATAATTTATACACACACAAAATGCTGAATTTGTTATTGCTTCAAGTAAATTCTTATGTGCCAGGCTAAGTGTAGAATGTACCATATTCATTGGGCTCCACTAATTTAGAATTATCACTATTCCCTTTAATCTGTGTGAATATTCTTGAGTTGTTTTATTCAAGTTGTTAATGTGTTGCTCAAGATTTATTTTTTAATTTTAAAGGATTTTACACTAGTTTCTTGGAAAGAATTACTGAGAGTAATATTGACAACATTAACTGTAATTGTGGATATGCCCCAAATTTTACTTTTTATTTTTTGTTAACGTGTTGCTTTATAATAAGACACACTCATTTTTAAGATTGATATGTTGACTTAATGAATTTATTCATTAATTATTATAAAATGTCTTTATTTCTGGTAATATAAGTAGACTTAAAGTTTACTTCAGATGGCATGATATAGACATATTGGATTACTAAATTTTAGCAGACTTGCAGAATATAACCTGGGGATTATTTTATTTTTAACTTATGACAATTAATTCACTCAGATTTTATTTGTCTAAAATGTTTTTATTATCTTCAATCTCTCTTTTCAGAGTGCCATAGTTTTCAGAGAAGAGGTCTTTGATTTCTTTCATTAGGATGATTCCTAGGTATTTCAGTTTTTTGGATGCTATTGTGAAAGGAATTATTTGCCTCATTTCTCTCTCAGTGAGTCTGTCATTGGTGTAGAGGAAAGCTATTGATTTTTGTCTGTTGACCTTGTAACCAGCTACTTGACTGAATTTGGTTATTAAGTCTAGAAGACTTTTGGTGGAGTTCTTGGGGTCTTCTATATAGAGTATCATGTCATCTGCAAAGAATGACAATTTGACTTCTTCATTACCTATCTTTACTCCTTTTATTTCTTTCTCTTGTCTAATTGCTGTGGCTAATGTTTCCAGAACTATATTGAACAAGAGTGGTGATAGTGGACATCCTTGTCTTGTTCCTGATTTGAGTGTGAAGGATTTCAGTTTTTGACCATTTAGTATGATATTGGCTGTTGGTTTTTCATAGATGGCTTCTATCAGTTTGAGGTAGAGACCATCTATTCCAATTTTTTGTACAGTTTTTATCACAAATGCATGTTGGATTTTGTCAAATGCTTTTTCTGCATCTATGGAGATAATCATATGGTTTTTGTCCTTGGCTCTATTGATATAGTGTATTACATTGATTGATTTGCATATGTTGAACCATCCCTGCATCCCTGGGATGAATCTCACTTGATCAGGGTTTATGATCTTCTTGATGATCTTCTGCATTCTGTTTGCCAGTATCTTATTAAGAATTTTTGCATCTATGTTCATTAGTGAGATTGGCCTATAGTTCTCTTTTTCAGTTGGGTCTTTCTCTGCTTTGAAGATCAAGGTGATGCTTGCTTCCAGGAATGAATTTGGGAGTATTGCTTCCCTTTCAATTTCATTGAAGAGTTTAAACAGTAGTGGCAGCAGTTCCTCTCTAAATGTCTTGTAGAATTCAGCAGTGAAGCCATCAGGGCCTGGGCTTTTCTCAGTTGATAAGTTTTTCATTACATTTTCAATTTCATTGGTTGATATTGGGTTGTTCAGAATTTTTAGGTCTTCTTCATTCAACTTTGGTAATTCATATGTATCTAAGAATCTGTCCATTTCTTCTGTGTGGTCCATCTTATTGACGTATAGGTTTTGGAAGTAGGTATTGATGATCCTCTGTATTTCTGCTGGGTCTGTTGTAATTTCACCCTTTTCATTCCTAATTGCATGGATTTGGGCCTTCTATGGCACTCTGAAAAGAGAGATTGAAGATGATATCAGAAAATGTACAGACATCCCCTGCTCCTGGGTAGGAAGGATTAATAGAGTGAAAATGGCCATACTTCCAAAACTGCTATATAGATTTAATGCAATTCCAATTGAGATCCCAGCAGCATACTTCATAGACCTCGAAAAAACAATCCAAAAATTCATTTGGAGCAAGAAGAGACCCAGAATAGCAAAAGCAATTCTAGGTAACACAGACATGGCAGGGGGTGTCACAATTCCCAACCTGCAACTATACTACAAAGCTACTGTGACAAAAACAGCATGGTACTGGCAAAGAAATAGACTTGAGGACCAGTGGAACAGATTAGAAGATGCAGAAACAAAGCCAGACACACTCAGCCATCTCATCTTCGACAAAGGAGCCAAACACCCTCACTGGAGGAAAGATAGCCTCTTTAATAAATGGTGCTGGAAAAATTGGGTTTCAACTTGCCAAAGATTAAAACTAGACCTATATCTCTCACCATGCACTAAACTAAAATCAAAATGGATTAAAGATCTAAATATTAAAGTAGAAACTCTGAACCAGTTGGAACAGAGGTTAGGTAGAACCCTTGACGACATCGGTGTAGGAAAAGATTTTATGAACAAAACCTCAGTTGCCTGTGAACTAGCACAAACAATCAACAAGTGGGATCTCTTCTTATTAAAAAGCTTCTGCACAGCAAGAGAAACCACCAGCAGTATGAAGAGACAACCCACAATGTGGGAAAAAATGTTCACCTGCTCTTCCTCAGACAAAGGTCTACTATCTCGAATCTATAAAGAACTTCAAAAGATCAGACCTCCCAAATTTAAAGACCCAATCCAAAAATGGGCATCTGAAATGAACAGACATTTCTCAGACAAAGAAGAAGAAATAGCAAATAAATACATGAAAAAATGTTCAACATCACTGGTCATTCGAGAGATGCAAATGAAAAGAATGCTGAGATTCCACTTCACTCCAGAAAGAATGGCTGCTGTCATGAAATCAACCAATACCAAATGCTGGTGGGGCTGTGGGGAAAGAGGAACCCTGCTCCACTGGTGGTGGGAGTGTAGACTGGTGCAACCACTGTGGAAATCAGTATGGAGATACCTCAAAGAACTAGGACTGGAAGTTCCATTTGACCCTGGTATTCCACTGCTGGGGATCTTCCCCAAAGAATTAAAAGAATCATACCACAGTGATATATGTGCACCCATGTTTATAGCGGCACAGTTTGTAATAGCTAAAACTTGGAAACAGCCCAAATGCCCATCAACTGGAGACTGGATAAAGAAAATGTGGTTTTTTAATAAAATGGAGTACTACTCTGCCACCAAAAATGAGAAATTAGAGACATTTATAGCTAAGTGGATGCACATTGAGGGAATACTCTTAAGTGAAATAAATAGGACACACATGTGTAAATACCGAATAGTTTCTCTGGTGTGAGAAACTGAAAGTGTATATAAGGACTAAATGTATAACAGGTAATGTGAAATAGGAAGAAAAGGGGCAAAGGGGAAGGAAGTGGGAGGGCTAGGGGAAAGGATAGAAGGGAATGGGATTAATATGAGAAAATGGAAAAATAGGACCAAAATCTTTGTAAATAGGGAGGACTGGAGGGGTTGAAGGGAGGGCTGGGCAAGGGTGAAAAATAAGAACCAAGAGAGACTATGTAACGTTGCAAATTTTCAATGATGAATGTCATTATGTCGTATACCTAAAATGTACCAATGATTAGAATGAATAATCGATAATGCAAAATAGGAAGAAAAGGTCCAAAGGGGTAGGGGTAGTGGGAGGGGCAGGGGAAAGGAAAGAAGGGAAAGGAAAAAATGCTGAGAAATGGAAAAAATGGAAATAAAGTCTTTGTAAATAGGGAAAGGTGGAGGGCGTGAAGGGAGGTCTTGGAATGGGGAAAAAATAAGAACCAAGATGCATTATGTAAAGGTACAATTCCCAATGAGAAATGTAATTGTGTTGTATACCTACAATGTACCAATAAAAGAATTTAATACAAAAAAATAAAAAAAATAAAATGCATTTATTTAATATTATATTTAATTAATGTTTATACAGGGTAGAAAATTCTAGTTTGGTATAATTTAGCTCTTTTTTCTCTCTCAACAAGTGGAAGATGCTCTTCTCTATTTGGTGTATTGGTAAGGATTATCTAGAGGGAAAGAATTCATACATTTATGCAAAGAAATTTATTAGATACACTTGTAGGATCAAAGGTGGGAGACTGTACAATGACTGACTAAAAACTGGAGAGCCAGAAGATCCAGAGAAATGGGCCTTCTCCATCCAAGAAACTGGAAGCTGAAGAACAAGAGGGATCAAGGTTTCAGCTGCAGTCTGAGACCGAAGGCCCAGAAGCTCCTGGTGAGTTTCTAGTGTGAGTCCATATTAAAAGACTGAAGAAGGGCTGGGTATTTAGCTCAGCGGTGCTGCCGCCTGTCCACGCAAGTGCCAAGGACCCGAGTTTGATCCCCCGTACCAAAAAAAAAAAAAAAAGACTGAAGAAGTTGGCATCTGATGTCCACAGGTGATGGAACATCCCACTAAAGCAGAATGGAGCTCCTCAAAAATAGTCCAACATCCTCCCTCTCATTCCATCTGGGCTGCAAGCCTATTGAATGGCGCCACCACAACCAGGGCAGATCTTCTGTCCCTCAGTTTGCTGGCCTACACGTCAGTCATCTCTGGAAACGCCTCACAGAATTATACTCAGAAAAGTATTCTGCTAATCTTCCAGGCACTTTATAATCCAATCCAGGTGACATTTACAATTAGTAGTTACATTTGGACTAAATTTTATTTTCTTAAGAGAAATGTGAAGAGATTCTCAACTCTGCTCCCTGTCTTAGTTACATTCTCATTGCTGAGGCACAATATCTGATACCTATAACTTAAAGGAGGAGAAATTTATTTTGGCTCATTTCAAACCAGGTTCAGAAGGCTGATGGCATCACAGAAGGGCGTGGTGGAGGAAGGCTCTTCATACCATGTTGGACAGGAGACAGAGTCAACTGAGGAGCACGGAAGGGAGAAATATCTTTCCAAATCGCTGTCTCTTCCAACAAAACCCCACCTCCTAACAGCAACCCAGCTCTATCACCCCATAATCCAATCACCTTCCAAAAGTCCAGGCTATGAACACATGAGGTTTTGAGGGGACATCTAAATATAAACTATAATACTCACATTACTACTATATGTCTGCATTAGTTTTGTAGTGCCTAGGATAGACCTATGTATGCATTTGCATTTAAATTTATATTTATTATCCCAAGAATTTATTAACACACTCCTTGCTATCATCAAGACTGTAATTATACATGATATTCACTGAGATTTTCATTTCTGAACTATTGGTGGCTATCAAAGTTACACCTTCAAATATTTTCTGTCCTGACTCAAGAGCACAAGGCTAATATTTGACCTTATCCCATGGTAAATAATGCTCTGTTCTTTTTTTCAGTCTTTCATCTCTGTATTTTGACCCAAATAGTGTCTGGTACTATATCTTTAAATTCTCTGACATTATTTATGGTTTCTGTTTTTCTAGTGTCTTTCATTATCTTATTCTCATCCAGTAAAGTTTTCATTTTAGATGTTACATTTTTCATTTTAAAAAAACATTCTTTTATATACATTGTCTTTTTCTCCTAAATATTATTTTTCCCTTTAGATCATTGAGTATTTTTATATATTTATAATAACTATTTCAGTTCCTGTCAATAAATCCCATCATCTCTGTTATTTGTAGGTAAGTTTCTATTAATCTGTTTTCCTTCTTAGTTATGGGCTACATTTGATAATTTCTGTATTTGTAGTAATTTTGTATTGGATATTTGACATTGAATGGTTAATATTTATTGTTTGAATCAGTCTCTTACATGCCTGAAGGCAATGCAGGTATTTCCCAGGCCTATGTGAGCCTGGAAAATTATTTATTTTATAGTTTGTCTCTGGAAGTTGTTTGTTCTTACTTAGATTCCTAAATTCGGGGGTTTGTGCAAAAATAGGTGAGTAAGTAGCCAAACATTCAGCATGATTTCTATGTTGATTTCTTGAGCTTTATTTTCTTCATAGTTATCCCTCCACTGGCATTCTGCCCCACAAATTTCAATTGTCTCAGCCTAACACAACTTCTCAGCTTCGGAGAGATTACCCTGTTCTGCTTTTCACCTTCCTTCTTGAACTACGGTCTGAGAAAAAAAATGTCTCTAGTAAAGAAATTGAGTAAGGTTTTAGGGTTCATCTCATTTATGTCTTTTCACTCAAGTTTTGAAATCCTGTGTTTCTCCTGTATTGCCATGTTGAAAAACAGCCATTTCATATATTTTATCCATTTTCTAGAAGACTATAAGTTCTTCATCAGGAATATTCATGGAAGAAGCAGGTGTTTAAGAATAATATTTTAATTACAAATTTTATTTAGCCAATACCTCATCATAAAAATATAAATAGTTATTTTTATGAATTACCTCATCTCATTTGATGGTACAATGCAGCATTCTGACCCAAACTATAGCTGGGTCTGTAGCAACAGGCTTAATCTTTCTACTTTTTAAACTTATTAACTCTTTTCTATAAATACATATAAATTTATTTCATTCCTTTAAACATGACCTTCCTGAATAAACTTGGAGGGCAACTAAAGTTCATGTTTGAATACATAATCATGCCAATGTTGTTCTCAAGTTCTTCAAATGGCTATATACTCACAATTTCATAGGTTTGTGAGAAAATTCTAAAATATGTCAAGTGTAAACACTATTCAGCATAATATAAAAGTTTATTAGAAGCAATAACAGTGATAAGATAGACAATAATATAAGGTCTTTAAAAACTAGAAAATTTTACTGGGAAATTATGTCATGAGAATTACTAGTTTCTTTATGATAAATGTAACAAATTATTCAGGTAGTAATTATTGCCAAAAAACACCTTAAAATCAAAGAGAAATAGATGCATTTATACCTCAGTGATCTGAAAATTCATTTCAATAATTAGCTTCATATTTTTTACAGGAGCAGCCAAGGAGAGTAAAATTCTTTAATAAAGAGAATAATTATTGGAGGGGACACTTGGAAGAAAAATCTTTGCATTGGAAATACGCTGCACCAATAGCAGTCATGAAAATTCTAATTCTGCCCCTGACAGCTTTTGTGTGCTTTGGAGAAAAATTCTAAGTATGACGTTTTGATTGTGTGTAAGCAAGTTTGCAGCACACAGAAGGCTGCAAGAGCACCTCAGAAGGAACATATTCTCAGTGTTGGCAGCATAGTTAGCTTGCCATGCATAATCTATTGAAAAAAAATAGACTGTTGGAATATGAATGCTACTGTGTTTCCTTCAGCTGAATATGTATTTTTTTAAATGAGAAGAATTTGAAACCACTCATAGTTTAAAGTCTGTCTTCATTAGCAAACATTCATGACAATTGTTGAAATATTTTGTCTTCACTTGCACATCTCCATAAGGACTCACATTCTGGCAATAATTCATTACACATCTGCGATTACTTTGTCAGTTTTGCATTAAATGAAAAGAAAAACTGACTTTTAACAGCTAAAATATGTGCTCAAGTGCATAATCTGTGATAATATTAAGAAAAGGAACTGAAACATGAGTTACAGCAAACTAGAGAAAGAAAAAGGTCAATAGCATGGATGAAAATCTTTCCAGCACCAACATTTCTGAGTAAATCTGATCTCTATACCAGTGATGTATTGGCAGTTACTGTAGTCAGGGTTGAGGGCATTATTAGCTTTCAGTGAAGTAAAAATACTCAGTTATAAGAGTAATCTTTGTTATACAAAGTAAAATCTAAGAAAAAATGATGAATTATATACAAGCCACCTTAAAACCTGGGGTTGAATGGATGTCAGCCAATTTAAAAAGTGAATGACTGCATTCAATTCAAAGTTTAAGCAAAGCTAGTGACTGCTGAAATCTGTTACTGATTGAGTTTACAAGTAGATGATAAATGATTGCATTTCTTGGTGGGACATGAACAGGAATTGAGAGATAGAGGTGTAGAAGTAAGAAAAGGCATACTGGCAGGGAGTCACTGGTTTACAAGCCAGTTCACCTTCAGTTCAGAATCAGAGAAGAAGAGTAAAGACAAAATAGCAGCTTGTTCTAAACAGAAATAGAAATTTTGTATCATTTTCTCCGGTAGAAAATTTTGTTTTATTTAGTTACATCAAGAATAACTTATATACAGAAAAAAAACCTGAATTTGTTATTGCTTCATTTCAAGTAAATTCATATTGCCAGGCTAAATGTAGAATGTGCAATATTCATTGGGCTCCATTAATTTAGAATTATCACTATTCCCTTTAATCTGTGAAAGCAAACTATATTTGTTATCACATGAGATTATTTACATAGCTCTATTTTGTATTAAAGTAAGAATTTGTGGCAAATGTAGTCATTTTCCACATATTGAACATATATTTTTAAAGATTCGTAATCATCAATGATTACAAGTTTATTTTACCCAAGAAACTAATGTATTAGACTTCGCAGAATACAATATGTTCATATACACTTGAAGATAGTACAGAAAAGATAAGATCAACCATAGAAAGAATTACGGTCTCAAGTCCATTTGAAAAGAGATGCACTATGTTAATGTACTTGGGAAACATTTTGGATATGTTTTCATTTTCATTTTTTCACTATTTCTGAGGTGTTTCCATCCATGCCTTATTTAAGCCCTTCTGACATCAAAGAGCTTGTTTCTTTACAATAAAATAATATCAATTCTACAGTGCGATAGGTTGCTGCCTTCCTGTTATGTGTGCTAGCATATTTCATGTTGTTTATTTCAGAACAATTCTGTCCTTTAAACCCATTAAACCTACCATATCTAATAACACGTGGCCTCATCTTACGATTCTTCTCGCAATATTAAAAGTTATCATTTCTCCTCTTAGTATATATTCCTCTAAGCTAGATTGCTGTTATATCTCGAGCAATTCCTCAAATAGCTGGAAGACTTTGGAGGCCCATAAATGACTTAAACAATCTAGAAAAAAATTATTGTAAACTTGTCAATCATCTCTGAACTTATCTATTTAATATAAAACCAATAAACAAACTAAGTGCCCTAAAGGAGATATAGAATTGTTACTGAAATTCACATGGAAAAATGAACAAGCAAGGATAACTAAGAAAAAATAAATAGAAAAAGAAAAGCTATAAGAACAAATTAGCGTACAAAACCAGCATTTTATGACATGTAGTATTATTAAAATTATATGGTCCTGGCATATGAATACACAGGATGGCCAATGAAATAAAATGGAAATCCCAAATCATACTCAAGTCCATAAGAAAACTCAATGCAACATTTCAAGTCACTGGGGCAAATGACAATTTTGGATAATGTAGTAATAGATTGTTATTGTTTAAAACATAAAATTATATCTATTCTTCATAACATGTACAAAATTTAACTCTGAATAAGTCAATTATAAAAATAAAATAATTGGGCTGGGGATTTAGCTCAGTGGTTCCAGCACCTGCCTCGCAAGCGCAAGGTCCTGAGTTTGATCCCCAGTACCAAAAAACAAAGAAACAAAATAAAATCATAAAAATACTAGAACAAAACATAAGAGAATTCTTCTATGACCTAAACATAAGGAAAGGTTAAATAAACATGGCTCAAACTAAATACAAGAAAGTAAGTGATTAATTATGGCATCATATACACTTTAAAAAAAAAAAGTTACATGGAAAAAAATCTAGACCAAAGCAAAAGGTCAAGTAGCAAACATGAAGAAAATTTCAAAAAATGTAATTACAGCAGGCTAATGTTATTAAGATAGAGAGAGGTTTTAGGCAAATGAAAATAGCAAAAAGTAGTTTTAAAATAAGTAAAAATTTCTAAAACACAAAAATGACCTTAAGAATATGAAAATAAATTCAACTTCAGGCATACTAATAGAAATGACTATTGAGACAATGCTGAGATATCATTTTTGTTCCATTTTGACTGGTAAAACTTAAAAGTTTGACATTTCTATCTTGTTGAAGTTAGGGAGGTTAGGGTGAGAAAATGGATGCATTCATATATTTCTTGTGGAAATACAAATTTGTAACTCTATAGAGAAGTTGACAATATACAACAAAACTACATATGCATTACCTTTTAATTCAGGCATACCAATTCTGGAAATTCACCTTGAAGATACATTTCCAAAAAAATGTATATATATATATATATATATATATATATAAAATTGCTTTTTTAATTGAAAACTTTTATACAAAAACTGGAATTTTTGAGTAAATGAGCCCCAAAGTGAAGTAATATCCTGTTGTAGAATAAATAAATCAGTAAAAGCATGAGTAACTTATGTTTGAATTGGTATGTTGTGACTTTCAAGATAATGAAATAAATGAAATAAAAGCAAATATATGTTATTTATTATATGCAAAGAGCATATATATGCTATAGATATTAAATGCAATATATTATAATATTATACTATATATATATATATATGTATACTAAGTTGATGAATATATCAATTTAGCTAAGCTGGAACTAGCTTTCCCAGAATTTTCTTATTTGAGTTGGCTGCAGAGTTAGAGTTTATTGTGCTAAATTTGGAAGGCCAAAGTGAAGTGGCAGACATGTTTGTATTCTGAAGGTCACTTCAAAGTCTAGGAATGGTGGCAGCTCTTCAACATTGCTGGTTATCTGTTGGTTACTATGGTGGAATGAGCTTACCTCTAACTGCTTCTAGATTCAGCTTAGTATCATTCGTCTACTATGCACATCCCCATGACAAAGGTAGCCAGTCATTCCTGAAGTTCAGTAAATGTGGAGAAAAAACAACAAACTTCAGTGATTTCTGAGGATTACTCATGGCATCAGAGATGGCAGTCATATAAGAAAGCACAGTTCCAGCTTACCCTTATGAGTATCACTTTTCTGTGAGTTCCATTTGTCCCCAATTTGTCCTTACAGTTCCCACCTTCTCATTGCTCTTTCCCAGGTTTACTATTGCTGCTTGACTATTAGTATAACTTATGTATGGCTATAGGTTTAATACTAGACATAGAAAATAGCCTAAGATACCTCTATCATCTCCCACATTTGCATAAGTTCTAATTGCTATAATAAATTACTTATTCCATACTATTTGTAATGATTTTTCTCTGATCATATTCCAGCTTATAACAATTTGACTAGGACATTAGGCACTACTGTGACAAAAACTACAACTAGATCCCCTGGCTCAAAATTGAGCAGTGGTGGGGGAAATGTGAGCTGGGAAGACATTGAGTGGAAAGTAAAACCTAATGGACTTTATGTAAGTGTTAGCACAAACAATTGCCTTGACAGAAATGCCAGAAAATATTTAAAAGAAAAGAACAAGAATTATTGAACATTGAAAGAAGATACTTGTTAGATGGTGACACAAAATTTAAAGAAAAAAGAACTAGTTTCCTATAGTAATATGGAAAATAGAATATATATTAATGAACTTGATTAAGAATATTTCCAAAAAATACATTGAGAGTAGTCAGGCACTAGCAGTCCAGTCATTTGGTATTTTTCCCCCAGCCTTCCATAATGAGAGAGGAAAGAAACAAATGAATCAATGACTAGTTATTCGTTGGTATTCTAAGGAAACATAAAAGATAGGAATGACATTTTCAGCCATTAAAATGTTCAGGATTTAAAATGACTTTCTGGGAGAGATCAGATTCAGTCCACATTGTAAGATTCTTGTTAAATTTTAAAGATCTCAAAGGCAGTACTTATTTGACACTGGCTGAAGTTTGTTCAGGATCTTAAAGAAATCTCCCAGATTCACTACAGTTCATTAAGGAGCTGAGTTGTTCAAAGATCTGTTACTCGATATATTTACAGGAAGTTCAATAAAGTTAAAAGCTTATCCCAAACAAATTCTTAGGGTTCTTTTTATCTAAATTTATAGATAAAAAAATAATACTCATCATATTTTAATCCTGCAATATTTTAAAGGATTTGTCAGATTTTACTGAAAGGAGTAGATATTATAAAATGAAGAAAACCCTTTGGTTCTCCATTTTGTATTTGGAGAATGCAGAATGTTTTGGGTATACTAACAATTTGTTGGCTAAGAAAGTAACTCACTTAACAGAGCTAAGAGACAAACTACAGTATGGGAAGAAATTTTTAGCAGCTGTACCTCAGACAAAGGTCTACTACCTAGAATATATAAAGAATTGAAAAAAATCATACCCCCAAATTCAAAGACCCAATTCAAAAATGGGCATCCAAAATGAACAGACATTTCTCAGACAAAGAAGTAAAAACAGCAAGTAAATATATGAAAAAATGTTCAACATCACTGGTCATTCGAGAGATGCAGATGAAAACAACACTGAGATGTCATCTCATCCCGCAAAGAATGGCTGCTATCAAGAAATCAACCAATAACAAATGCTGGCGGGGGGTGTGGAGAGAAAGGAACCCTTCTCCATTGTTGGTGGGAGTGCAGACTTGTGCAACCACTGTGGAAGTCAGTATGGAGATACCTCAAAGAACTAGGGCTAGAAGTCCCATTTGACCCAGCTATTCCCCTACTGGGAATCTTTCCCAAAGAATTAAAAGAATCATACCACGGTGATATATGTGCACCTATATTTATAGTGGCACAGTTTGTAATAGTTAAGGTTTGGAAACAGCCCAAGTGCCCAACAACTGGAAATTGGATAAAGAAGATGTGTTTTTTTTTATAAAATGGAGTACTACTCAGCCATAAAGAATGAGAAACTAGAGTCATTTATAGCTAAATGGATGCATACTGAGGCCATGCTCTTAAGTGAAATAAATAGGACACACATGTGTAAATATGGAATAGAGTATGAGAAACTGAAACTGTGAATAAGAATGAAAATGATTAAAACCAATAATTGATAATTTGAAATAGGAAAAGGTCCAAAGGTGGAGGGGAGGCCTAAGGAGAAGGGGAAAGGGAAGAAAGGAAAGGAAAAATTATGAGAAAGAAAAAAAAATGGAAACAAAGCCTATGTAAATAGGGAAGGGTGGTGGGGGTAGAGGGTGCATAGGTAATGGGGGAAAAATAAGAACTAAGATACATCATGTTCTGGTACAAGTACCCAATGATAAATGTAAATGTATTGTGTACCTAAAATGTACAATATATATATATATATATATATATATATATATGAAAGTAACTCACTTGCAAATTCAAATCTTTTATGACAGAATAGAAAGGGTGATTAAGAGAAGAGTCAAAATTCCAGTTAGCACACTTTGGAATTACAGAGGTCAGATACTTGGATAAAACATACTACAAATATGGAGCTAGCATTTACCATGAGGTGTTGTATTGGAATGGAACTTAGATAGATAGATAGATAGATAGATAGATAGATAGATAGATTTCCTAACCTTATCTTCTAAGAATGCCTGGAAGCAATGGTAGCCTAGTATAAATAGGTACAGATCTTGGATCCTAAATACTTTTATTTTCTCAAAAAGAATTAAAGGACTTTGGAGATATGGCTTACTACATATCTAAATACAGTGCAAGGTAAATCTGAAACACTTTGTGACTTAAAGAAGATACAAAAAATAATGGCAGAACTGGGGATGTAACGTAGTGGTATAGCACATGGACAAAGCTCTGGGTTCAATAGCCCAACCTGCTAAAAGAAAGAAAACTGATGGACAATTATCCAAACCATATAGAACCAGTTTGAGGGCCTTCAACTGGTCAAATCTGAGATAATTAGAGCATTAAAGTAAATTAAAAGTAAGTAAAATAATCCATCAGTCCACAGAGATATAAATAAATGACAAAATTTTTTAATAGCAGAGAAGAAAAGGCCTATTCCTACTGTGGAGAATCCCAAACAAATGTACGATGAATGATAGAGTTAGAAATAATTGATAATACTTGTTTCAAGAATAATCATCAATGCAGGATAAATCTATGACATAAATGTTGAACGAGGGACAGGCTATTAACAGATTTATCCTCATATCCTCAGAAGTAGTTTATTCATTAAGAGGGAAAATAAGTTGATAATGAAGGAATCTGACAAACACCACAAAGTGATGAAATTTGACATCACAAGTTATGGCACAAATGGAAATGATGTGCTTTTTGACAGAATGCACTGAGAAGAAAATTTCTCATGTACTCTTAGCAAAATTATCCAAGTTTGGTGCAGTCATGATGAACTCTCATACAAACACATATTAAAAAGTCATAAAATAATTGCCCATATTATCAAAATATCAAGATGATGAAACAAAAATATTAAGAATTATTTTTATAGATTACAGGAGGATAAAAAGACATGAAAACTGATAGCTCTGAAGGACCCTTGATTAGGTCATAAACAGAGAAAAAAATAGTCAGAAATGGCATTAGTGAGACAGTTGGCAGAATTTCAATGTGAACCATGGATTATATAACAGTACATTTCCTGATTTATGTCATTGTTCTATAGTTCAGTAAAAAGTTTTCTTTATCATTACATAATACAGAGAGAAATATTTAAGGACAAAAGTACTTGTTTTGATGCCCATAAATGGCTTTTAATCTGTATGCTCATGTGACAAAAGTGAGTTTGTACATATGTGTGTGAGTTGCTGTTTGTGAATGCATGTAAAAAATAGAACAAGAAAAAAGTGAATGTGAGAGAAAATGAGAAAGGGAATGAGTGTACAAAAATTAGCAAATTCTAAAGTAAAAAGTACAAAAATTAACAAGTGAGTATTAGCAATGGTTGTGTGTGAATTCTTTATTCTGTATTACCTATAGATCTTTCTGTATGTTTGAAATTATACTGAAATAAAATATTTCCTCACTAAAAATTGTCAGTGACAACTTGGAATTTTCAAGCCTTTCAGGCTAAATGTATTGAAATGCAAGCTTGAAAGAATAGAATATGTATATATATATTTTCTATATATAGTCTCTCTCTCTATATATATATAAAAGAAAGAGATAACATTCTTCTGCACATCTAAACTATAATAATTATATGCTTATGTTTTCTCAAAATTCTATTTTACTTTGGAATTCTATAATCATTCTAAATCAAGCAATAAAGTTTAATACTGTTATAAAGTAAAATATGTGTTTAGAAATATTCTACCTAAATCTTTAAATTATTAAAAGGAGCATATTAAAATACAAATATAGTACCAGATATGATTCATGCTCATCGATATATTGCAAGAGTATAAATTGATAATTGACAAAGTATGTCATTACACAATTTTTCATTTTAAAAATACTATCTGTAATAATCTAAGTGCCTGCAGTAAATTTTATGTACTCAATTATCTCAATCACTTTGAAATATAACACTATTTGTCAGATTTTTGTTGGTATGAAAAAATATTTGACATAAACTTCTTAAATGAGGAAACATTTCAGAGGCTTCAGTCCATGGTCAGCTGGCTATAGTGCTTTCTTTATTTTCAGAGACAGTGAAAGACTGTTCTGTTTTAACTTCCATCCAAACATACCTTTTTCTCAAAAACACACACATGCATTGATAGCAGTCTTCTAAAGAAAAGCTAAATAATAGCTAAGCTATAAGTCAGTAACAATAATGATACTAAAAAACCTTAAATGATATTATATGAAAAGATTTACAAGTGGGCATAGAGATTTAATTTTAGAAAATGGGTAATTAGAGTCAAAATCAACAAATTAATGTACATGTACCAACTCCACACAAGGAATGTAAACATTACTTACTGCAAACATGTAAAAAAAGGAGACAGAGATCAAGAAATATGGGGGAGGTAAGGAAAGAGACAAAAAAAGGAATTAAAATGTGTTACATTCCCAGGAGGAATGTAAATGTTACATACTAATAAATTAAAATAAAAATATACCTCAAAACAAGCAGAAAAAGATAAATTTCTAATTATTCAAATATTTTGATGCAAAATTTTGTTCCATTATCATAGTTCATAGAACTTTTTTGAAACAAGAATGAACACAGATTGGGAAACAGTGTTCAAGTGGCCTTTGGCAGGTCATTGAGCCTTGTTAAAATCAGTTATGATCCCTATAATTACAATGATACTGCTTCTTAAAGTTTAAAATGACACCGTATTCATGACAAAGTATCACAGTTTACATTTATTTTGAGCTAGTCAGAATAAGCTCTAAATTAACACTGTTAAAAATGTATTTAACAAAGACCCGAGATTGATTTAAATTTCACTTTACAGGTAAGAGAAGATTAGAATTTGTGATGAGAACACTTTTCACAAGTTTGACCTATGCCTCCACTCATAATTAGGCCAACTGTATTGATGTATATGAATGCTGTATGCACAGACCTTAATATATAGAAACCAACTCACAACACACAACTTTCCACAATTATTGATAAAGATGGCTTATTCTCTGGTTTGGGAAAAGCATATATCACAGTCAGACAAAATTTCCCTCAAGCTTTTTTTTTTCATTTTCTTTACCATGATTCAATTGATTTGTTTCATCTGGGTCACTGATATAAATTTGCCAAAAAATCCATCAGCAGTAGTAAGCATAAATGTTACTTTAAAGACTGAGACAATCATGTTTAAATTGTAACATAAAAATTGAGCAGGTCAAGCTTTAAAATCTTCCATGGAATATATTGTTTTATGACTGAAACTGTGGTTTGGTTCCTGTAACACAATTGGTTGGCAAAAGACACAAATCACTACATAGCTCTATTACAATGGATGAGTAAAGAACAAATGCATTCAGTCCTGATGAATTATGCCTGTGTCTCACTGACTGGAAGGAGGTGAATTTCAAATAGTTGGGGTTTTTGAACATTAATTATCAGCATATTTCATTGTATTTGTTTTTTTTGACATTTTACAACTTGACAGCTCCAAATTTTTATCACTAAAGTATTTAGCACCCAGCAGCTATGTAATACTTGGTTTTTTGCTTAATTTCTGCAAATGAGTCACAGAAATTGCCCTGAAGTATGGAGACATTCAAAGAAAAAGCAAGGATTCATGGCAACGATGTTCTGTTCAGTGTGTTTTTATTATGTTGCATTAGAATCTGATTTTACTTTATGTTAACAAATATTTAGAAAAAATAATCCCAATATTTACTGAAATTATTTACTTTGCATATCTTGTAGCCTATACAAAAGAATAACGGAAAATGTCAGAATGAAGTTTATGTTAAAATTGTGACCGATTCACTGAAGAAGAACTTTCAATTGTCCAGTTTCTGTAGAGTTTAGCTGTTCTATTAGTAATTCTCAATATCTCTACCATAAGAATTTAAAACATCAAGGTTTCTTATTTTTTTATGTCAAAATAATCAGTGTGAACCTCTGATGGACCCAGAGTCCACAGATCCATGAGGTGATGGGAGCCTGTAAACATTCTAACTAGATTCATGAGCATGTGCCTTTGGCATATTTTTCTTTGATTGAAGTAGAGTAATTTGGAAGTATGTGGAAATCATTTGTGTGCTGTCATGGTTGTTTCCTATTGTGTTCTAGCCCTTCTTCCTGGGCTTCCCTCAGATGCTGCTCAGTGGCCTGCATTGAGGACTTGGGTGAAGAAACTTGAAGCCAGCTATTATCACATGGTCTAGATTCACTCTCCTTGGGCCCTTGGGAGTAAGCTTCCATTGCATTTAGACTATATTGTACATACTGAGTAAGTAGTAAACAATAGCTCAACATGGCACAAGACTTAAACTGTTAGAAAGGAGAGAGAGGTTTAGATTATGGTCAGATCACAAGGCAAATACATGGTTTGAGGTCAGATTACAACAGGCTGTATAAAATTAAAAAATGTAAGGAATTTGTTTTATACTATAGCAAAAGAATATATTAGCTGTTTTAAAGAAGTTGAATTTTTGGCAAAAATATATAAATATTTGGAAAGAAAACTGTAGCAGAAGCATGAAAATGGAGGGAATGTATTAGCCAAAAAGGGAACTGAGTCATAAGATTGATTAGATTATTTTAGTAGATCAAGTAAATGAGTTTAAAGGTCATAAGCTATATGGCAATAATGGAAAAGTAGAGTCCTTAGCTTTTGGTAATTTACTGGATGTGATATATATCTTTGGTTTCCAGTTTGGAGACTAAGTAAATAGGAGAGCCAACCACCTGTCTTAAGTATGAAATCTGTAATGTTAAGTATTGGAGTGGTCACTTAAAATATGTAGGTAATTGAAAATATGACACCTCTTTTACTTCTGATAGAAGCCAAAGCATGAAAATTGCAATGGCTCCATAAACTATGTAGTCTGAACAAAGCTAATCAAAGTTTGAGTTTCTGACCTACTTTTGAGAGATTAATGCATGGGATTCTACACAAAATGCTACTTAAAATCCTATTCAGCCAGTGAGGGTCTTCCATGCAGAGCTATAAGGCAGCTGCCTCTAGAGTTTAAGGACAGTGTTGCTCTCAAAAATAGCAAAAGCCAACTTTTTTGAGTAGAGGATATTTCAAATAGAATTTATGCACAAAAGTATTTTTGTAATGTGCTTAGGGAGTTAAGATTCAACTTTACAGAGTAATTTTGAAATAGTGATGATTTTATTTCATATTAAGTTGACAACTACTATACCATTACTTTTACATTTTAAATCACTTTTTATCAGATTCACAAAATATAAAGATTCCAAAGCTTGATGCAATATCTACAATTGATCACTTCTTTGGGGAAAATCTTTAACTTGAGTTGTGTGTAATTTAACTTCTGAAACATCATCACATCTGGAGAAAACAGCAAGAACAGTCCCTAGAAATATCCCCCTATTTAAATACTATATCAGATGACATCATTCTGTTTATCATTTGATAATCCATACGTAAACTTAATGTCTAAGAGAACAGCAGAAGTAAACACTAAAAATTTTCTAATTTCCACTGAAAAACAGGTACACATTCCATGTACTGGTAAATCAATACATGGAAAGATATAAGATAAAAGAAATTTTCCTTTCATTCTGTGAAATTTTATTATAAAATGACCTGAGTGTAAGGTTTTGCATTTCCAGGACATGCAATTATAATGGCCCTTATAAAACTGAAATCAAAATAAAAATTCTTAGTAGGCTATTCAGTGTTTTAACACTGCTGTCATCAAGGCAGAAATTTTATTTCCTTTACAGACAAATTGGCTTTCATTAAAAATAATAAAAAGATAATATTCAAGTTGTTCATAATAAGTTCTAGAGATCTGCTATAAAACGTCATATCTATCATTAACAATAGCATATTGCATGCTTAAAAATTTGTTAAGAGTTTAAATCTGGTGTTAAATGTTCTTGCCCTGACATGCATGCACCCACACACAAACACACACACACCCATGAGAGTCAAGGTAAAATTTTAAAACCTTTCCTATTCATTAAATGAAATTAAAATGTAAGATGATATAAAGATAAGAACCAAATTTTATAAATAAAAAGATAACTAGAATATATATTAGAAAAATAATAATTAGAAATATCTAGCAAATTCTAGAAACTTGAGAAATAAAATGGCAAAATAATGTTGCTATTTGATAATTTCAGCAAAAGACACAATATGGGAAGAGAACCAGGAATTGAAAAATAATACTTAAGATTTCATTGTTTTGGTATGTAGTAGTTTTATCCCTTAACTTCACAGCTAAATTGAGTTTTAGCAAATATTCTAAATTTTTAAAACCTGTCCATCCTAAAACTCCCTGTCTTAAGTAATATTTTAACTATAAGCTATATTTTCTGAATGTTATCATTGGGAAACAGATGTTAATTAACTCCTTTGTTTAAAATAGGTAAAAACTATGACATGCAGAATTGCATTAGATTGTCACTAAAAGAAAACATATTTACCCAAATGAGGAAGTACTTATAATATCATCAATAGACTTAATTAAATTATATCATATGCATACATTACTCCTTATATGACTAACAACACAGTCTCATACTGGTGAGTGAAAAATCACCACCCTACCAAATTTTTTTAAAAAATCACATTTGAAGTAAAAATATATATATTTTATGCAACTGACAATGTGGCAATAAAAATTGAAAAACTCAGTTATCTCTTGATCAGGCAACTACCTACATCTTTGTTCCAACTGATGAAGAATATCTCCAGACAATTCCCTAACTTCTGCTTCAGGGATGACTGAGTAGAAAAAATTATGGAAGCTTTTCAGTAGCAATATAACACTCTGCAAGTTTTCTCAGTAGATTTTTTTTCCTCTAATACATTCATGGTTCTCAAATAGCAATAATTTTAAAAATCAGTTAAAGAAATGTACTCAAGACAACATTTTAGACAAATCTTTTAGGGACAATTTACTGTATTTTTCTGCCATTTTGCTGTTGTGGCCTCTTCTCCATGCAAAATTAGAGTCGTATGTGCACATAGTCTCATGTATTCATAGGTGGGGCTTTTGTAAGGCTGCTCTGCTCATCAGTGGATTAACCCTTCCAAGAGTTTATAGCTCAGTGTGTTGCTAGGAGATAGGGCCTGGTTACAGGAGCTGGGTCTGAAGGTTTGACCTGGAAGGATATATTCTTGTCTCCTGCCCCTTCTTTTTGTACTGGTTCTCTCTCTTTCTCTCTCTCTCTCTCTCTCTCTCTCTCTCTCTCTCTCTCTCTCTCTCTCTCTCTCTCTCTCTCCCCTTCCTCCCTGTCTTGAGGTGAGTAGCTTTCCTCTGCAATACCTTTATAATTTTTCTGCATGGGAGACAGACAACCATGGACTGAAACCTCTGAAATTGTGAGCTAAAATAAACCTTTCCTCCCTAAAGTTGTATCAAATATTTTGTCCCAGCAACAACAAGCTGAGACAGAGTCACACAGAAAACACTGAATCAGCCCGCTGCAGACAGGCAGGTCTGTGGATGTGGTCCCGAGGTCCCCAGTCATGTGGAAAACACTGAATCAGTCCGCGCCCCAGCAGCAATCCACTGGATCTCCAGCCCCCCCCCCCCCGCTCCTTTTGCCTCTTCTCTGTACAGCCACCTGGTTCCACACTACAAAGACACAGAGGACATTGGACCACCAGGACACTTTACTGGAGCTAATCAAGTTCTCAGTATTTAAAGAATTCCTGCCCAGAGGTAGGGGCTTCTGAGCCGCTATTCCACTCCTCCTGGTCCAGAGAAGGGGGCTTTCAGGCCACCATCACTACTGCCACTCCTGGCCCCTGGCCCACCTCTCCAAGCTCAGAGGAGGTGAACCACATGGACTCCAACAGCACCCCCTTTGCCCCCACAGTTGAAATGAGAAAACATGTAAATAAATCTCAAAACCAGACTTCCAGATCACCTACTGCAACCCCAAAGGGAAACGAGATGGAACACTCTGATACTCAACCACCTGGCCTCACTGAACTGGCAACAAAAGGGTAGCTGGAAAAAATGAAATCAGAAATAATTTCTCAGATAACAGGAGAAATTGTGCTCCTAGTGGAAGACATGATTAATAAATCTAGAGAGGAGCTCAGGAACATGATGGAATCCCAACATAAGAAACAAATGGAACCCATAAAACAGATGCAAATAGATTTCCAGGATATGAAAAACTCCACTGAAAGTCTACACAGAAGAATGAGCCAATGGGAGGACAGAATTTCAGATATAGAAGATAAGATTGCAATTAATGACCAGGAAAAGAAAAATTGTTTCAAAATTATAAAGGAACATGAGAAATCAATCCAGCAGCTGCTAGATGATGCAAAGAAGAATAACATAAGACTGATTAGAGTCAATGAAGAAACAGGAGAGAGTGCAGATGACATAAAAAAACTCTTTGCAGAAGTAATGGCAGAAAACTTCCCAAGCAGGGGAAAAGAACTTAACATACAGATAAGTGAGGCAAATAGAACTCCAAATAGACTTGATCAAAAAAAAAAAAAATCTACACAAAGGCATAGAATTGTTAAGATTCCAGGAAGTCAACAGAAGAACAAAGTTCTACAAGCAGTTAGAGAAAAGAAACAAATCACATACAAAGAAAAGTCCATCAGAATCACAGCAGACTTCTCAACACAAACCATCAAGGCAAGAAGAGCTTGGAGTGACATATTCCAAGCCCTAAAAGAAAACAGCCTCCAACCTAGATTGATGTACCCTGCAAAACTATCTTTCAAAATTGATGGAGAAATACGATACTTTCATGACAAAGAGCACCTTAGGAACTTCCTGAATACCAAACCAGCACTCCAAAGAATTTTACACAATATCCTAGGATCAGACATTGAGGATCATAACCCCAGGAAGCAAAGCAGAATGAACCCATCTGGCATGACAAGAAATTAAATGTAAAGGGGGAGAACACAACAAAAGGAAAAAGTCATGGCAATGATAACTCAATATGTTTCATTTATAACCATCAATGTTAATGGTCCCAATTCACCAATCAAAAGAAATAGACTGGCAGAATGGGTCAAGAAGCAAAATCCAAAAATATGCTGCATACAAGAAACACACTTAATTCAAAAGGAAACTCATAGACTGAAAGTTAAAGGGTGGAAAACAATACTCCATGTGACAGGAACCTGAAAAAAAGCAGGAGTAGCTATCCTCTTTGCAGATCAAGTAGATTTCAAACCAACACTGATTAAGAGAGACGAAGAAGGACACTACATCCTTGTAAAGGGAAGAATCCAACAGGAAGAGATGACAATCATAAATATCTATGCACAAAACACTAGGGCACCAAATTATATAAAATAAATACTAAGGGAAATGAAAATTCATATATGCACTAATACAATTGTAGTGGGGGAACTCAACACCTCACTGTCACAAATAGATCAACTAGACAAAAAATAAGTAATGAAATATTAGAACTCAATCAAACTCTTGAACAAATGAACTTAACAGATGTTTACAGAGAGTTCCACCCCACAAAATCAGAATACACATTCTTCTCAGCTGCACATGGATCTTTTCTACAATAGACCACATACTCACACATAGAACATGTTTAAGTAAGTGCAAAAGAATTGAAGTTATCCCCTGTACATTATCAGACCATAGTGTGCTGAAATTGGAAATCCATAGCAAAAGAAACTCGAAAACTTTCATAAACATGTGGAAATTGAACAACACACTTGTGAATAACCAATGGGTCACAGGAAATTAAAGAAGAAATCAGACAGTTCCTTCAATTAAATGACAATGACAATACAACATATGGGAATCTATGGGAAACAATGAAAGCAGTCTCATGAGGGAAATTCATAGCAGTGAATACTAATATTAGGAAAACACAATGAGCCCAATTAAAGAACCTGATGGTCAACCTCAAGCTTCTAGGAAAAGAAGAGTAGGACAACCCCAAAGCTCATACAAGGGAGGAAATTATAAAGATCAGAGGAGAAATCAATGCAATGGAGACAAAGAGAATGATACAAAAAATCAATGAAGCCAAGAGTGGGTTCTTTGAAAGAATCAACAAAATTGACAAACCCTTAGCCAACCTTTTCAGAAAAAGGAAAGAAAAGGCCCAAATCCATGCAATCAGGAAGGAAAAGGGTGAAATTACAACAGATCCAGCAGAAATCCAGAGGATCATCAATACCTACTTCCAGAATCTACAAACAAATAAGATGAAAAACAGAAGAAATAAATACATATGAATTACCAAAGTTGAATGAAGAATATCTAAAAAATTCTAAACAACCCAATATCAACCAATGAAATTGAAAACATAATTAAAAACTTATCAACTAAGAAAAGCCCAGGCCCTGATGGCTTCACTGCTGAATTCTACAAGTCATTTAAAGAGGAACTCTTGCCACTACTGTTTAAACTCTTCAGTGAAATTTAAAGGGAAGCAATACTCCCAAATTCATTCCTGGAAGCAAGTACCACCTGGATCCCCAAAGCAGAGAAAGACCCAACCAAAAAGGAGAACTATAGGCCAATCTCACTAATGAACACAGATGCAAAAATTCTTAATAAGATACTGGCAAATAGAATGCAGAAGATCATCAAGAAGATCACACACCCTGATCAAGTGGGATTCATCCCAGAAATGCAAGGATGGTTCAACACACACAAATCAATCAATGTAATACACTATATCAATAGAGCCAAGGACAAAAACCATATGATTATCTCCATAGATGCAGAAAAAGCATTTGACAAAACCCAACATGCATTTATGATAAAAACTCTACAAAAAATTGGAATAGATGGTCTCTACCTCAAACTGATAGAAGCCATCTATGAAAAACCAACAGCCAATATCATACTAAATGGTCAAAAACTGAAATCCTTCACACTCAAATCAGGAACAAGACAAGGATGTCCACTATCACCACTCTTGTTCAATATAGTTCTGGAAACATTAGCCACGGCAATTAGACAAGAGGAAGAAATAAAAGGAATAAAGATAGGAAATGAAGAAGTCAAATTGTCATTATTTCCAGATGACATGATACTCTATATAGAAGACCCCAAGAACTCCACCAAAAGTCTTCTAGACTTAATAACCAAATTCAGTCAAGTAGCTGGTTGCAAGGTCAACACACAAAATCAATAGCTTTCCTCTACACCAATGACAGACTCACTGAGAGAGAACTAGGGCAAATAATTCCTTTCACAATAACATCAAAATAACTGAAAAACTTAGGAATCAACCTAACAAAAGAAATCAAAGACCTCTTCTCTGAAAACTATAGCACTCTGAAAAGGGAGATTAAAGATGATATCAGAAAATGGACAGACATCCCCTGTTCCTGGGTAGGAAGGATTAATATAGGGAAAATGGCCATGCTTCCAAAACTGCTATATAGATTCAATGCAATTCCAATTGAGATCCCAGCAGCATACTTCACAGACCTCGAGAAAACAATCCAAAAATTCATTTGGAACAAGAAGAGACCCAGAATAGCAAAAGCAATTCTAGGTAACAGAGACATGGCAGGGGGTATCACAATCCCCAACATGCAACCGTACTACAAAGCTACTGTGATAAAAACAGCATGGTACTGGGAAAGAAACAGATTTGAGGACAAGGTGGAACAGATTAGAAGATGCAGAAACAACGCCAGACACACTCACCCACCTCATCTTTGACAAAGGAGCCAAACCCCCTCACTGGAGGAAAGATAGCCTCTTTAATAAATGGTGCTGGAAAAATTGGGCTTCAACTTGCCAAAGATTAATACTAGACCTGTACCTCTCACCATGCACTAAACTAAAATCAAAATGGATTAAAGATCTAAATATTAAAATAGAAACTCTGAACCAATTGGAACAGAAGTTAGGTAGAACTCTTGATGACATCGGTGTAGGAAAAAATTTTATGAGCAAAACCTCAGATGCCCATGAATTAGCACAAACAATCAACAAGTGGGATCTCTTCCTATTAAAAGCCTTTTGCACAGCAAGAGAAACCACCAGAAGTGTGAAAAGACAACCCACAATGTGAGAAAAAATCATCACCTGCTTTTCCTCAGACAAAGGTCTACTATCTCAAATCTATAAAGAACTTAAAAAGATCAGACCTCCCAAATTTAAAGACCCAATCCAAAAATGGGCATCTGAAATGAACAGACATTTCTCAGATAAAGAAGTAGAAATAGCAAATAAATACATGAAAAAATGTTCAACATCACTGGTCATTCGAGAGATGCAAATGAAAACAGCACTGAGATTCCACCTCACACCAGAAAGAATGGCTACTATCATGAAATCAACCAATAAGAAATGCTGGTGGGGCTGTGGGAAAGAGGAACCCTGCTCCACTGCTGGTGGGAGTGTAGACTGGTGCAAGCACTGTGGAAATCAGTATGGAGATACCTCAAAGAACTAGGACTGGAAGTCCCATTTGACCCTGGTATTTCACTGCTGGGGATCTTCCCCAAAGAATTAAAAGGATCATACCACAGTGATATATGTGCACCCATGTTCATAGCACCGCAGTTTGTGATAGCTAAAACGTGGAAACCACCCAAATGCCCATCAACTGGAGACTGGAAAAAGAAAATGTGGGTTTTTTTTTTAAATGGAGTACTACTCAGCCATAAAAAATGAGAAATTAGAGACATTTATAGCTAAATGGATGCACATTGAGGCAATACTCTTAAGTGAAATAAATAGGACACACCTGTATAAATACCAAATAGTTTGTCTGGTGTGAGAAACAAAGTGTAAATAAGGACTAAAATGTATAATAGGTAATGTGAAATAGGAAGAAAAGGGGCAAAGGGGAAGGAAGTGAGAGGGCTAGGGGAAAGGAAAGAAGGGTATGGAATTAATATGAGAAAATGGAAAAATAGGAACAAAATTTTTGTAAATCGGGAGGAATGGAGGGGTTGAATGAAGGGCAGGGGAAGGGGGAAAAAATAAGAACCCGGAGAGATTATGTAAAAGTGCAAATTTCCAATGATGAATGTCATTATATTGTATACCTAAAATGTACCAATGATTAGAATGAAGAATTGAAAATGCAAAATAGGAAGAAAAGGTCCAAAGGGGTAGGGGTAGTGGGAGGGGCAGGGGAAAGGAATGAAGGGAAAGGAAAAATGATGAGAAATGGAAAAAATGGAAATAAAGTCTTTTTAAATATGGAAGAGTTGAGGGGGTGAAGGGAGGGCTAGGAATAGGGAAAAAATAAGAACCAAGATGCATCATGTAAAGGTACAAGTTCCCAGTGAGAAATGTAATTGTGTTGTATACCTAAAATGTACCAATAAAAGAATTTAAAAAAAAAAAAAAAGCTGAGACAAAAATTTATTTGCCTATGGAATATAATGCTGACAGGAAAAAGAAAACATTCATTCCTGTAAAAAAGAAGTTTTATTTAAACTGATTTATACCCATGGCTCATGTCCCTTTATTTATGATATGAAATACCAGAAACTTTAAAAAAATCTTGAGTTCAATGCAGTATCCAATATTGATATCTAGATTACTTACATATATGAATTAGCAACTATATGTCTAGGGAATAATCAAGAAGCACATGTACACCATGAAGTACTTTTGAGTACAATGAATTTACAGAGCCAAATAAAATAATTCTCATTTAAATTATACTATAAACCTATAAATAGCTCATGTCGGATTTCTAAAGACTCAGTTCACCTTTGTTTTTACAATACATATAGTACAACATTTAATATATTTTTATCAAACTAGTTTATCTATTTTATAGAAACTATGATGGAAAACTCAATACAAGATATTTGCTTTCACATTTTAAATGCATTCTGCATTTTAAATGTTTCCATGTGCTCTACATGCAGCTGTGTTTAATTAAAAACCATTTCTTTTGTGTTTTGCATTTACTTATATAATAGTTGCATTCAAAAAACTATTGTTTTCAAACTATTGTTGCCTATGGAACATAATAAAGAAATATTTTTTCTTTTAATTTGTGTTATCTTTTTGGTTTTTAGTAAATTTAAGACATAAAGAATACAACTGAATGCTTTTTAGTAAGTCAATAAAGTTGTACAATGGTCACATCTTATTTTTTAACTTTTCCATAACTATACAAAGGTTCTACATGTCCCCTTGCAGTTAATTGCCTTTCCTCCTCTATCACATTCTAAACATCTCACCCTCTGAACCATATACTTCCACTAAAATTAATATTGTTTCTGTTTCTGTATATGTGAAGTCATATAATACATAGTTCTTTGAATTTGAGTTCTTCATTTAACACAATAATATTGAAGATCATCCATGTTCTAGTATATACCAGTAGTTTATTCCTTTTCATTATTAGCTGTATTTCATTGGATATACCACTTTTTTTTCCTAGTTGATCCACAGTTTAATGTTTTCATTTTTGGTTACTGTGAATAAATTTGTTATTAAAAAATAAGCATGAGTCTTCGGTAGACAGACTCTTTGGTTGTAAACTAAACATACTTACCATTTAAAAAACTGTTAAATCATTTCCAAAGTGGCTGTATCCTTTGAAATTCCCACCAGTAGTGTACAAGGATTCAGATTTTTCTACATCCTTCTATATCATTGCTATTATTATTATTATTATTACTACTATTACTATTGGCATATTAGGGTCATGAAGCTTTACCTCAAAGTGTTTTTAATTTGCATTTTCCAAATGAATAATAATAGTATTTTCATATGTTTATTAGATTCTAGTACTTTTTGGTGAAATGACTAAGTATTTTGCTTTTGAAAAAAATCAATTGTTTTGTTGTTTTGTAAATTGAATTCTCAGAGTTAATATGCTTTGTATACAAATGTGTTATCAGATATTTCATTTCAAATATCTTCTCTGTAAATATATACTTTTTTTATCTTCTTAGAAAACTTTGAAATTCAAGTGCTTTTCAATTTTGATGTTTAATTCATTTTTTTCTTTTTTTGTGTGTGTTTTTGGTATTCAAAATCCTACTTGGTTGTGATATAGTCCTTATCCATAGCTGAATTTTATTTATTTCTACTTTGTTAAGATATTTTGCATCTATGTTCTTGAATAATATAGACCCATAGTTATCTTGTAATGTTTTGTTTGGCTTTGATATTATGGGCATCATAAAATTAGCTGAGAAGTGGTTTCTGCCTATTTTCTGGAATATTTGGAGTAGCACTGGTATTATTGCTTCTTTTAAGATTTGATAGAATGGTTTTCCCTTTAATTCCTTTGAAATATTTTTGTTTCCTAAAAATCTGCTCTAATTTTGTTATACTGATTTATAAACTCTCTTTCAACAATCTAAACAACACCAATATTGTCAATATGTAATTTGTAAACTGAGGACTTCCAGATCTGTATATTCAATTCTAACTTGTCTCTTGAGTTCTGTATTTCTCTTTCTCTATATTCTATATTTCTATTTTTCTACCTACTGATTACTCCTATCTGTTCACTAGCATTTTAAATACCCAAATTATCCAATTTGTGTTAATGAAAAAAAAGTCACCTAATTGCACTCAGAATCATGGACTTTTCTCACATCTACTTTGTACCACTATATATTCAATTATTCCACATCTTACAAACATTACCGCAAAAATGTCTCCTGGACTTTAAAATAAAATCTGTTCTCTTCTGTCATAGTCACTATTTCTCTCAAATTATTCACTCAACAGCTTATTTCTGTTCCAGTTTTTGAGCCAGATGCCATTGGTTTGTCCAGAAGCCGTCATTTGGTATATTAGAGTTGGTTACTAGCATACCCTATAACTTAAGGATGAAATTTTTAACCAAGAGAAAGACAGTATCCTTCAAAATAAATTAGCTTTTACAGTTGTGTGTCATAAAGAATATTTGCAGGTATCCTACTGGTATATATTCTTTCTGGTCCCTTGATAATGTAATAGCTCTGCCTAAAGTAAATACTGTGTTTTTTTAAACTAAGAATGTATCCTTTCTTTAATTATTTCCTGCACGGAGGTTGTAAATTTCACCAGCTCTTCATCTAAAGCCTTAGGACCAAAAAAATTTATTATGTGTAACTTAATATCTGAAACATAAACTGTAAATAACTTTGTGAACGTGATTTTCATTAATTTGTTCATTTGAATGACTGCCTGTAACAATTCCTTAAGATATAATTTGCAAAAACAAATAGGTTTAAAATAAAACTTTAAAAGCTAAGAATAACTATACATAGATGATAAAACTCAGGAAAAGAAAAGGAGGTCAAATAGTAAAAAGAAATTATTTTCATATCCTTAATCCTCAGAAAGTTAAATGCAGTATTTTAACTTGATGAATGGATGTTGTAGTTAAAACCATTAAAAGCAATTACAATAAAATTTTCAGCCATCTGCACGTACAGTTCAAATTGTGCTGAGATGTTCACAACTACATTTTTAAACTAACTGCTGTTAATAAAAATGCCTGCTTTAAAAAAATCAGTTCACTTTAAAAATGAAACAACAGTTAATACCAATTACCAGTTGTCAAGGTAACTGTTGAATACTAAAAGGTAGGTATTTTACTCCTTTGAGTCATTCAATCTGCTTTTTAGACGGGGGCATCAAGCATAAAGTTAAACATCTATGAAATTATAATGGTAGGGTCAGATATTTTTCCCTTGGCATTTACGCACTACCATTAAAGTTATATTGCAACATTATTAATTATGCTTGATTGCCTCCTTGTCTAGATTTGAAAGCAAGTAATTATAGAGTATTTATATCCTGAAACCTGCCTGTATAGTTAGTACAAAAATAATCTTTTCAGTATTGTGAGTTTTCTCCTATTTTAAAAGAAATCACTTTATTCTACATTAAAAATAAGGTTCTGTAAAGCTATTTCCATTTCATATAAATTATATACAAAATTTAAAAAACCAAAACCAATTTTACACATGAGACCTTAAAAGAATCATTTTATGTTTTTTTTTCTGGGTTTTCATTTTCTAAATTTTAGAAGCGTCTTTATAAAGAAAATTTCAAGCATGCTACTTTTCTTTGTATGGTGCTATACCTTTTATATAAAATTTAATTGTGTAAGTAGTGCATTGTTTGTGACTCTGATATAGTAAAAACATTTAACTATTTCTTATCTCTCATGTTTACTAGAAATTGAAAACAGTGTAAGTTGACCTTTTAAAAATTTATTTATTCATTCATTCATTCATTTTTTGGCCCTGCAGATTGAACCCAGGGTCTCTACCATCCTAGCCAATCACTTTACAGCTGATCTACATACCCAGTTGCTGTTTTGTTTTGATACTGGGCCTCCCTAATTTGCTATTCTGGGATCAAACTTGAATTCTCCTGCCTCAGCCTCTGAAGTAGCTAGGAATACAGATATGTGACACAATGCCTGGCTATAAACTGGCTTCTAAAATCTTAATGACTAAAAACATTTGTAAGTGTCAAATATATCATATTCATTTATATTATTCCTATTGTGTCTCTATAATTTGCCTATGATGAATTGTAAAAACAATCAGCATAGCCATAAAATCTTAATAAGCTATTATAAACTATCTAGGCTAAGAGTTCTCAAAGCATGGCCCAGAACAAATACCACCAGTAACATCCAACAACATGGTAGAAATGCTGTCAAGCCCCAAGCAGAGCTACAGAGTATGAAAATTGTAGGTCCTACTCACTATGCAAGGACATGCAAAGTTTGAGAACTACAAATCCAGTCTACTGTTCTCCAAACACCTGTTTGTAGACCAGTGTGATTCATAGTAAATCATACCTTTTAGTACTTCAGAGAAAGCTACAGCAGCAGCAATTTCTTAGAAAAATTTAAACTTTAAAATGATGTATCACCAGCATTTTCTGTTATTAAATTATCCTTTTATAGAATGATAGTAATAGTAAATATTTTTTTAAGGTCACCTTTGACAAAAAAGTTTGCAACTCTATGTTCGTTCTTAATATTTCTTGTGGGTTGTAAAGAGCAGAGGGAACTCCTGGCTTAGTGACTAACTAACAGTCAATATCAAGCCTTTATATGCCTTTTTATGCATAGATGAGAAACCGGCCCACAAGTTGAGGAAATTTCTGTAAGTCAAATAATGATCTCTATGTAGAGTTGGATGAAACCTCAAATCTCTACCTTGGAATCTAGTGCTCCTTTAATAATATTAATTGTCTCTTGTGGATAACATCATCACATTCAAAGTTATATGATTTGACAGGAGCTAGAAACAAAATGTCAGGATCTGGTTAAAGCAGAAGTACTACTATAGAGGGACCAAAGAGATTTGACTAGAAAAAGATAAAAGCAGTTAGCAAGTCCTCATGGATCAAATAGGGCTGTGCCAAAGAATGAGACCATGAGAAGCATTACAACCATCTGGAGCTACTTTCACGTAGTACTTGCCCTTCTTTAACACCCAAACTCTTTTTTCCTATATCTGTGTTAATAAAATATATAGAATTTACATGAGATGCCACTTTTTCACTCAGAGTATGCAGAATATACAGAATATACAGAATTTCTTGTAAGGTTTCACAGCTAATGAAAATTAGCCACACTGGGAATGCATTTAAACTCTGATGTTTGAGTCACAGAATGGGGTGATGGGAAGAAAAGAAGCAAGGTGAATACAGATCATTGGTTAATTAAACACAGATTTATTCTGTAAGTTAATTCCAATTAATTTTTAGGCACAAGCAGGACTTTTATTATTGAGGACTGATTTTCATGAAGCAAAAGTTGTCTAAGAGTGAAGCAGTAGAAATAGTGGGACTGAGGCTGTGTTGCACTGGTAGAGCAATTACCTAGCATTCAGAAACAAGACTCTGGATTTGACCCCTCACTTCAAAAAGAAAAGAAATCAATAGTAGTAAATAATATGAGGACTCAAACAGTGATTTCTGTTCAGAGACGTTTTTGCTTTACAGCTATTTTAGCTGAATGTCTACCTTTTCACCAACCAAAGAAACATTCACATTATAGCTCTCAAAATGTGGTGTTGTTTTAAAAAAGGCATTGAAAACTAGTCAAAATCAGACAAAACAAATTGCAACCCACTCATTTTTGGTAAAATATTTTAAAATTGTACTTACAAAAAATAATACTGATTAGAAAATATTATCTATGGATATAATTACTTCATGTTTAGTGAAACTGTACATAGTACAGTGATATGTAAAGCAAGTGTTCAGTAAAGTTTCCCAACTAATTTGTTATTTTAATAGGATGGACTTATTCAAAACCAAAGCATGCTGAAAGGCTCAACCCTTTATCTTTTGAGGGAGGTTCAAATACATATTGCAGAAAATTAAAACTTAACTTGAACAAGCTTAATAGTCTGTATATTTTATGGTTTTATATAGGTTTTTTTTTAACATACATGGCTCATTTGCATTCACTATCTCTACCAAATATGATCAGTAATACAATGAAACTCCTAAGAGGCAGTCTTTTCTAACATCACCAACAGGCCTCTTTGTATGAGTAGAATAGATTGTTTCCTACGTGGTCTGAATGGAAAACTTCTGGAAATACATTGTACTTATATAATCATCTTCCATTAATTCAAGAAATTTTACAGGCAGCAAGTCACTCCTATGTAATAGCAATTGCTTCTCCAATATACTTTTATATAAGTTTTAGTTTTTCTTTTTGTATTTTATATCTCAATACATTTAGATTCCAATTTTAGGCTGTAAATTAAGGCTTTGGTTTTAATGCTGTCTGTGAAGTGAAATATCTACTTAATATAATGTTTTTCCTCATTTACTTTCAGTGTCATTTTTACGTATATCAATGACTGTACAAATCTTGTGATCTTTGAGAGTTGTGCTTTTTGCCATTAATCTATTTGTCCATTCTTTCTCTACTTTCCTTATAGACTTTTAATATCATGGCTTTATAACACGTTTATTATTCTGCAAGAGATTCCCTTTAAATTCGAAGAATTCCTTCAAACTGTTAAGTAGGGTTAATACTGTGCTATTGTAGCAAACAATTGTCTAATCTTTCCTCCTTTAGTTTTTCTTTTTTGTGAGGTGTGTCCAGCCACAGGTTAGCAAGAGCTCTTTTCATTGTACCAACTGGAAGCTAGATTGTTGGATGATGTGCCTTCCTTTTACAATGCTGTCACCTTAATAAATGCTTCCAAATCACCATGCAAGGGAAAATAATGCTGAAAAAATATGTGCTGGGAATCAATTGCTAAAACTTAAAAGTGTCACATGTTACTTCTGTTCTCATTTTGTCCTCTATACTCAGTCATGTGACTACATATAATTGCAGAGAACTGGGAAGTATAATTACACAGAAACAAAAGTCATTTTAGTTTCTATGAATAGTGGATTTAACCACTTGTAAAACATATCTTTGCATAACATGTTTAGAAAAATTCGCATGTTTTATAAAAAATACTTGGATTGACAGCATTATATTTTGATTTAGTAAGATAAATAACATTTTAAAATGTTCACTTATTCATTCCTGATCCAATGTATAGTTCTCTTTTTCTATTAATGTGCACTATGCTTCTTAGGTTTATAGAATTTTTACTTTTGTAAATGGCATGTCATTTTCTATTATGTGTCCATAGTCTTACATAGTGTGAACAAATGTAGGTGATTTTTGTGTTTGGCAACTGTTATTTTTAATTAGAAAAATTTGATGATATATCTAATTTTTCATGAAAATAATATCTGTGAGTGATAAGGACATTTTGTTTACATTTTACTCATACCATTAGCTTTATTATCTTGTTATATTAAATATACTTTCTAGTATTATGTTGCTTAGAGACAAGTATGGTCATGTTGTTTCTGACATAGGAATTTGATTAAATTTCTGCATTAGGACCTTGTTGGAAAATTTTTGTAAATAACCAATGCTAACTTTTAATTAGTGTTGAATAACTGTTTTCAGTATATAATAGGGGGTAAACTGCTATCTTCTTAGGATCTGCTGTAAAAAGAAACGTTTTCATAAAAAAATTGCAAACAATGTATATATTTTGGGAAAAAAGATGTTTTTAAACAAGTAAGCCTTTTCCATTTTTAGCAATCCATGTTTTTCTAAAATTTTCTCTGTAAAAGTACTTTTTACTCAGCATTCTTTTATTATATTTACTTAAATCCATTCTTGATTTGAGAAGCATTTTATTACTTTATAAATTCATTTACTAGCATACAGATGAATGTAACCTAATATGATATAGTAAGGGAAGGAAAATAAACCATTAAAATGAATGTGAGTACTACAAGAGGAACATAAAAGAAAAAGGCTATTACAAATATTACATGGAGAAACACTAAAATTTTGAAGATTGGAAAATACAGATGTAACTTTGTCACCATGTTATTGCAAAAGTGTTCAATTTCTTCTGATTTGATTTCTTCTTCATAGGTATAAGGATAGTTGGAATAACTGTGTAACTACAATAAGAGGTTATTGCTGCAATAGCAAAGACAGTAGTGAACAAATATTATTAGCAAATTTTTTTCTTTCTCTAACTTTAAAGTTTTATTAGATCAATATATTTTAATAAGTATTGTTGAGAATTTCTTAGTAATCTTACTATGTATAAGATTTTGAAACAGTATCTATCTGACCATATTTATTATTGTTACTGGTTCTTTTTAAACAACTGATAGTTTTTAAATAGTTGTAATTTAAGTTGCTTTAAGGTAATACATCAAATCTAGTACTTTGATACATATTACAAATATGTTCTTTGCTTTGGGAAACCATCTATATAGTAATATGTTATATTATACATACATGTAAATTTAATTTTCTTCTCTATTACATGAGGACTACACGTTAATTGGTTGGAGAAAATTTAGTCCTTGTGTTTTACTTGTATACTTCATTCTGTCCCAGCTATTCCCTAGCAATATAAATATTTATTTTGTTTACAAATACAGATGCTACTCAACTTGTGATAGTGTTGTATCATGAAAAAACCCATTGTAACTTGAAAATACCATCAGTTTCAAATGCATTTAGTACACCTAACCTACCAAACATCATAGTGTAGTTAGCCTGTGTTACCCATGCTCATAATATTTATATTCCCTTAAAGTTATGCAAAATCTTTGATACAAACCATATTTTATAATAAAAAGTTGAATATTTTACATAATTTATTACAGATTATACTGAATGTGAAAAAATAGAATCGATGATTGGGTAGGCTTCCACACCATCATAAAGTAAAAAAATCATAGATCAGTGACAGCCTGTATATGAAATATACATGATATGGTAAATACAAGTTTATGACTATGTAGTTGGTATAACTATCAAATTACATATATAAAAATGCATTTATATTGCATATAAATATATTATACATGTGCATAAAATATACACAGATTTACATTCCCAATATGTTTTGAAGAGTTTAGTTTTGTAATACTTAAGTATTTGGTGCAAGCAGATGCTGAGTCTTTGATGTAAAACTATTTGAGATAAATTATCCCAAATATATAGAGTTAGAATGTAGTGGTAGTATAGTCTCCTAATTTTTACGCACAATCAAAATGTCATCTTCAACAATAATTATCAATAAAATCATGAAAAACAAAATGAACAGCAAAAATATATAAAGAGCAAAACCTTTAATGCATATGCATGTGATGGATTTTAAGCATGATTTCAAGCTTATTTGGAATCACAATCCAAGTGAAAATTTAAGAGTAACAAATTCAGAGAGCAGTCATAACCTTTCAATGAAAAAGGAACAAACTGTCAAAAATGTGTAATGGAAAGTTCATTCTCAGCAGAAACATTATAAAGAATTAATTGCAAGTTAATGGATGCTAATGACATTAGTCCCCTGTAAAGCTATGTAAAAAGACACAAATGTAATAAAAAAATTTATGTTCTCTCATTTATGTGCATATATACTGCAGGGGAAGAATAACAATTACGAACTTTTATAGAGTAGAGATACTAAAGTATTGCAAGTAATTCAGTTACTAATGTATATTTCTGAATTAATATTTTATAACCATAAAAACATGATTAAGTTTAATTAGTTCTAGATTTATTAACAGTATTTGACAATTTATCTTAAATTCATATCAGTCACATTTTTAATGGTTCATTAATTATAATAACAAAAATTATTGAAGAACATATGATACACCCTTATATTAATTTATTTCATTAGGATTAGCACTAGTAGGGTAAAACAGAATTAATAATTATTGTTTTTATTGTTTAACACAAACTTTATTATTAAAGATACAATTTTTATATGTTCAGATTTCAGAGAATATTTTCATCCTAAAGAAATACAAGGTACTATTGAGAAATATGGTGAATATTTAGATTTTTAAAAATTTATTATAGTAAAACCCATTGCCATTAAGCACCCTCAAAATAGTTTACTTCGAACATATTTATACCATTGTTCTTGTCACTTTCTGAAGCAGTTCTGGATGTCCTCTTTTGAGTCTTTAGTTATGCTGTTTGCCTGGCTTGATATCTTCAATCTATTAAAAATGTTTATTTTTCAAGGTCATTTGACTTTAGGGAAGAGCCAGAAGTAGCATAGTGCCAGATCTGGTGAAAGAAGTGGGATAAAGACAAACAGTAATACTGTAAGGAGCCTGCCTTTCTGTTGTATGACATTCAGCCGTATCATCCACTGTATTTTTAATCACACCTCATAAAGACACTCCCAAAAGAGGACTTTATGAACTGTGTTAGAAAGTGGTAAGAATGATGGGCTAACTGTGTTTGATAGTACTAAATTGCAGGGTTCTACCATCACAACAGGCTCCTCCATATCATCAATAATAGTTAATTTGGATAGTGTTATGGATTTCAGCCATTCTCGGTTATGTGTCATGGTATCTTATTGTTTTAATTTGCAATTACCTAATAACATCTGATATTAAAAATCTTTTATATGTCTACTTCTGCCAGTACATTTTTTTTGTGTGAAGTGTTTGCACTGATTTATTTATTTAGGCTGTTTGTTTTCCTAGTGTGGAGCTTAAGAGTTCTTTAGGGGTTTGGAATATGGCCCACTGATAAATGCTTCTTAGTATGTGTGGCCCTGGGTTTGACTCCCAGTACAGTAGTGGGGTTGGGTAAGTAGAGTTCTTTGTGTATTTTGAATACAACTCTTTTATCAGATATATGTTTTGGAAACATTCTTCCCCCAGTTTGAGACTTTTCATTGGTTTTAGTCTTTGAAAATTCTATATAATTAAGTATAGTTTTAAAAAGTGAATTCCTAGATTTGTTTATTGCTATTATATACAAGCTCTGCACTTTTGCACATTCGTCATCAGCTAACAGTTATTTGTCTACTTTAAAGTAGAATATACTTAGTACGTTTTACCTGTCCCTCTTCAAAAAAAAAAAAAAAAATCCAAACTGGAAACAAGAAGGGTGAACAACTGCTCTTTCAGGCTTCTTGGTGGCAGAAATAACTACGTTTTGTTGTCTGCCACATCACAGGCTATATGTCAGAATACACTGCATATTCCTATATTTAATCTTTACAGTGAATCTGAAAATTATAAGCTATTACTTATATTTTGTAGAAATATAAAAATGATTTTTAAAATTTCAATAATTTGCCACTAATTTGAAATGGCAATTGGCCTTCCTGAGATTTGGGCAAACTCTGTTGGCTTCCAAACTATGTTATTCTTCCTTCGTTGGTTTGGGTGGCAACCTTTATTTCTGCAAAACACATGTCCACACTTGCAGGGTGGAAGTCAATACAAAATTCCTTCTAGAAGTTTCTAAAGCATAATACTACAGCTACATTTTCTGGTTTTTTTCTTGTTCAAGAAATCATACTTAAGGAAAAATATTGTAGGAGAAATTGTTATACCTTTGTTAAAATCAGTTGTTTTTAAAATATGATCCTCAGACTAGCACAATTCCATTACCTGGGAAATTTTTTGAAATGTAAATTCTTTTTATCATTTGTTTTGTGGTAAGAGCTCTTAAAATCTATCCCCTTAACAAATTTCTCAAGTATGCATTATTGTTAAAGATCATTAATATGATGCATATAGACCTCTAGAACTTATAAATGGAAGTTTATACCACTAGCCAGCATCTTCTCATTTCTCCTACTCCCAGTCTCTGCCAATCACTATTCTACTGTCTGTTCTATGAGTTGAGTGATTTTTAGATTCTACATTTCAGTGATATCATGCAATATTTATCCTTCTGCATCTGGCTTATTCTGCTTATCAGAAAGTACTGTATCTGGATGATTCCAGTGACAATCATTTTATATTCATTTGGGAGTCATTTTTGCAAACAATGTGGTTGGCAAGAATGCAAGAAATCTTTGTTGGCAGTCATCAGTTCTAATGAGAAAAGTAAATCCCTGTTTATGTATCTAATGCCCTATTTACTTAAACCACTCTTTCCTACTGTGTAGAGGTATAGGGATTAAATAGTGCATAAAGTGATGACACAGTAAGAATTCCATAAATTGCAGACATTTATCCTATATTATTACTATTTTATTTTAGCTTTTTTCATCTTACAATGATTAGGCTTTGCTACTCACAGAATATGAGACCTTGAGCAAATCAATTACTTTCTGCTTCTCAGAAGTAAAATGAAAATTACAAAACTTCCCTAAAAATCTCTTACAATATGTAAAATGTTTAATACTTGTAACGATAGACACAAGGTCTATGCTCCATGAAGGTAGCTCATGTCTTCTCTCTGTTTCTTGAAAGGTGCTTATTGTAAGCTTTTGACTTGTTTTCAAGTGAGTGTATGATCTAATTATTGATATGGAGTTCATTACTCTCCTCTCTGGAATAGATTACTTTAACATTGCAAGTCAACAAATTATCCCTGTTCACATAAGATAAAATATCTTCATTGATTAACCTCAGGGTTAACATAAACTTGGGGGTAAAAATGTTAATAAGAAGAAAACAAATGTTTGCATGTCATCATTGTAAACTGAGCAAGACAACTTTCTAGCAGTCAAATTCTGTCCCTATTTTGGTGAACATCAAATACAAGCAACCATAAAATGTCAACAAAATAATGGCATGCATGGAAAGAAAAAGATTTGCTAACACAAAACAGAATATACTGTTGCATTCCTAAGTTTGCAGACAGAAATGGAAATGTCTTCCACAAATAACTCTATGTTGTTCGTAAGTAACAATTTATTCAGTCAGATCTGATCTTGTCAGTCTCACTCTGACCCTTCATACTGGAGACTTTCATAATTTCCAGGATTTGATGATAGGGTCCATATTAAAGTATCCTCTCTAGATACCAGTATGATTTTCATCTTTTTAAAGGTTAAACTCATTTCATTTTCTCCCTTTTCCTACACCATTCTGCAAAGTATGCTCAAATACAAGGTCATTGGTCCCACTTTCATTACCTTTCCTCATCTCTCAAGGAGCAAAAGTATAAAAGAAAGATAAGTGAGAATCAAATAAGAGGAAATTGAGGTCTTTGGTCTTGTGTAAGATGTTAGAAATCAGAATTTATTGGCTAAAGCATGCAGGCTAAAGATTTTTCAGACAAAGCAATGCATCAATTTTTATGTCAAATTATATATTTTACTGAATGTCGATTTAGACAAGAACTGTTCCATATATTCCCTCTAGTTCTAACCAGTTAATTAAGTGGTTTACTCATAGAACAGATCTCAAATCTGTGGGCCAGTATTAGAACCCAGGAAGTTTGACTTCAGAGCTTACTTTTAGCCGTAGTGCTATGGGCTTCCACAACATATGCATGTAACTCTCACAAGTAAATGAGTTCTCACTGTGTAGTTTACATTTTACTCATTTCTATATATTTCCTAAGAAGCAAAGTGGTGTTTGTTCGTAGTTTCTAATTGAACTGGAGGACATTTTATTTTCTGGTTATTATTCAATTTATTACAGTAAATAATTCAGTCCCTAATGTGGCTATTTGTTCTTATGCTTCTAGTTGATTATTTAACATGTTGCATAAAAGTAAAAAATTCCAATTATTTTCTTCCCTTTATATATGTGAAGTCAGTTCCGAGAAATATATCTGTGATTTAGTCACCTTGAATTAAGAAATATTCATGCTTATGAGATATTTCAAAATATTTGGGATCTTACAACAGTCAGGAATTTATTTTCCATTAATTTGCAATTTTTAGTAAGTTCTGAAGGAGGTAATTTCTGTAACTATGCACTGGAAATTCTAAGAAACATACATTAGAAGACTACTTTAAAAAGCAATACCTAATCTTTTGGATTCTAAAGAAAATTTCAGAATACATTTTTGCACAATGTTTTGTTGATAATTGTTCACAGACTTTGTTAAACATTAGGTAATATGAAATTTTCTTCTCTTTTATATCATTCATAAAATAGAGTCTTACTTCTTGCTGCCAAGTGTGCTCAAAAGCAAAGTATGTCACTTTCACATGTATTTTAATGGTGTTCAAATGCAGAATTAATTTATAAGAGCTATAGCTGTGTTGAAAAAAATGATCTGGTAGATGCTCCAACCTGTGTAAAATCCCTTTGGTCTTTGTGGAATTATCTCCTTTACCTGTGTTTATTTCCCAAAAGACTAGCTTCTGAAAGCCAATAGTCTCATTCTCTGTCGCTCAGTTTTCCTCTGCTGATTTAAAGCTGGAATCAGAGAGCTGCTGTGTTAGAGGAACCGTGATGTGCAGTATGTTTGCTTGTAGGTAGATCAATGTCACATATGAGTCGTTTGTCAAATATATTTCATAAGCTTCACTAACTTTTCTTCTCAGGCTTTTAAAACTATCAACAATAATCAACCAAATCTGGAACTAATTTTCAGTGTCTAAACAGTAATGATTGATCTTCAAGACCATTTTTTGTTTTAAATGATTTGCTGAGTAAGTTTATGGTCTATAGCAATGGCCAAGGCAATTAACTTCAAACAAATAAAATCTACAAATTTAGTAAAAATATCAATGTAGGAATTTTGATGAGGTGTTGTAAAGTTTATCTCAATGTATGAAATGGCTATTAGGAATGAATATGACAGTCTTTTGCTCCACCATTCTTTTTCTGCTACAGAGCGTATTTGTAACCCCCTCTTATTCCTTTGTCACCTTATATTTGGGATAATCCTGCCCTTGCTCATGATTTACCCATGCGTTTTGACATCATCATCTTTGTCTGCATCTGGGAGTTCTAATTTCTAATGCTTTACTTATAAAGGCCTACTGACTATTTCAACCTAAATGATTGCTGTTAATTAATTAAAAATACTTTTATCTTCTTCACCATAAACCATGGTTTTTTTCCTCTGTATCTATTTTTTCAAAAATACCACTAAGCTACTTTAAAAATATCAGCATTTCTATTTTCTAGTGCTCTCTAAATTATCAGAAACCTTAACTTCATCATTTTCAACTTCCTCATTCAGATTCATTCCCATTTCCAATTGAATAACAAATTCTGTTATTACGGAAATAAAAGTAAAAAGAGACATCCATCTTCTCCCTTCTAGGAGCACAATTGAATCTGTGTTTCCTGCAATATTTTAGCAGTCTACTGATAACATTCCCTTTTCTAATATTTTATGTGAAGTGGCTGAGTTAAGTTTTGTAAAAGTATAGTGAGAATTTTATTTTTCACCTGTAAAAATTAGAAATGAAAATTTAAATATATTCATGGTTTTTAGATTTTCCTAAGAAGATAGAGATTTATTCAAATTCTTCATGTCACAGCTTACATCGAGATGTTTCCCCCAAAGCCTCATGTGTTCTTAAGTGAGGTTTTTGGGAGGTGACTGGGTCATGGGTGTGTGATACTAGATCATAAGTGTTTGACACTGGAGCAGTCCACTGATTGGTTTAACAATCAGTTCTGAGTGTGCATGATGGACTTACTGCAGAGGGAAGAGCCACTCTGGGTATGGGTGGCACCAACCAATAGGCTTACATCCTGGATGGAATGAAAAGGGAAAGAAGGAAGTCTCACTGCTTCCTGCCTGCCTTGCCATGAGCTCTTTCTCCTTGGCATGCCCCTCCATCATTCCACCTCACCTTGGAGCCAGACTATGGACTGAAACCTCTACAGACTGTGAGCTAAAAATAAACGTTTCCTCCCTTATCTTGTGAGTGTTGAGTATTTTGTCTCAGCATTAAGAAAGTAACTAAGACACTCATTATCTATAAAAATCTAAGACCCCTTTGTGTTTTCTGAGGCTGAATATTCTTTCTAAAAGAATTCACTGGAGAAATATTTGCTCTGAAATATGATAAAAACATGAAAAGATTCAACTTAAATATATTTTTTTGTAGCAAGGAACATTTTTGCAAAAATAGCAAGATATTTTGACATTATAGTGTTTTTATGGCAATAGAAAGTGGCATAGATCATCAATTAGTAATATTAAATGTAGAAAAATAAATTATAAAGCCCCATTTTCATCAATATGGTTAATATCATATTCATCTAAAAGACTTTTAAAAATATAATATTATTAAATAATTTCCAGAAGCAACAACTCTCATGGTTTCCTGAAATATATCTGTGTTGCTATATAAGAAATTGTCCAATCTGTGATCTTACTAAAAGTTACAATAGGTTTTGTATTGATTAGGGTTCTTTAAAGATACAAAACCAATAGGAAAAATATACATATTTATTAGATTGGTTCAAATAACCACAGGCTGAAAAGTTTCAGCATATCCATCTGCAAGATGGAGAGCCAGGGAATGGCATGGGTCACTCTAAGAAGCCAGAAGCTTCAGAACATCAGAGGCTGGTGGAGATGTACATCAGAGTCTGGAGCCAAAGTTCTGAGTGCTCCTAAAGGGCAATGGAAGCCATCTCAGAATGCAAAAACCTAAAAATCTGGACTCTGATGTGTAAGGATGGCTGGAACATCAGAGAATTAGACTCCTCTGGAAGGAAGCGCAAGAGAGAAACAGTTTTCTCTTCTGTTTTCTTGCTCCTTCTGGGCCCCCACCCAACTTGAAGGTGTCCACCTACATGGAAGGTGGGTCTTCCCCAGTCAGTTCACTTTCCCACTCAGTGCCTCTGCTCTAGAGAAACTTTCAAACGTAACCAGAACCTATGATTTATTCATTGTCTAGGCATCTCTCAATTTAGTCAGATTGACACTGAAAATTAACCAGATGTCTATATTTATACTGGATTCCCAAAATCCAATATAAGAAAATAAGAAAGAAATTATTCACCAAAGTATTTATAAAAATGATAGTTGGTCAAAATTGAAAGTATTCCATGAAATGTTATCCTTTTATTAATGCTATTGCCTCTCAATGAATTATAAATTTATCCTAAATTTATGTCTTTGAAATATCCTTCACAATCATAATTTTTGTTGTACAATTGAAAACAGTAGTGAACTGTGAGGTTTTTGATAGAAATAGAGAATAATTCTCTCATATGCAATTTTTCTGCTTTCCTTTTGTCGTTTAGATACTCCATTTCCATATGAGGCCAGATTTCTTGGGAAATATTCTTTTTTTAAATTTTATTTTATTGGTACATTTTAGTTATAAAATATAATGACATCCATCATTGGAAATTTGCACTCTTACATAATCTCTCTTGGTTATTATTTTTCACCCTTTCCTTGCCCTCCCTTTAACAACTCCAGGTCTCCCTATTTAGAAAGACTTTGTTTCCATTTTTTTTCTTCATATTAATTCCATTCCTTTCTTTCCTTTCCCCTACCCCTCCCACTTCTCCTTCCCCTTTGCTCTTTTTCTTCCCATTTCACATTATCTATTATACCTTTTAGTCTTTATTTACACTTTCACTTTCTCACACTAGAGACACTACTCGGTATTTATACATGTGTGTCCTGTTTATTTCATGTAAGAGTCTCTAATTTCTCATTTTTTATGGCTGAGTAGTATTCCATTTTGTTAAGATACCACAGTCTCTTTATCCAGTCTCCAGTTGATGGGCATTTGGGCTGTTTCCAAGTTTTAGCTATTACAAATTCTGCTGCTATGAACATGGATGCACATATATAACTGTCGTATGATTCTTTTAATTCTTTGGGGAAGATACTCAACAGGGGAATAGCTGGGTCAAATGGGACTTCCAGTCTAGTTCTTTGAGGTATCACCATCTGATTTCCACAGTGGTTGCACCAGTCTACACTCCCACCAGCAGTGGAGCAGGGTTCCTCTTTCCCCACAGCCCCGCCAGCATTCAGTATTGGTTGATTTCATGATAGCAGCCATTCTTTCTGGTGTGAGGTGGAATCTCAGTGTTGTTTTCATTTGTATCTCTCGAATGACCAGTGATGTTGAACATTTTTTCATGTATTTATTTTCTATTTCTACTTTCTTGTCTGAGAAATGTCTGTTCATTTCAGATGCCCATTTTCAGATTAGGTCTTTAAATTTGGGAGGTCTGATTTTTTTAAGTTCTTTATAGATTCAAGATAGTAGACCTTTGTCTGAGGAAAAGCAGGTGAAGATTTTTTCCCACATTGTGGGTTGTCTCTTCACACTGCTGGTGGTTTCTCTTGCTGTGCAGAAGCTTTTTAATAAGAAGAGATCCCACTTGTTGATTGTTTGTGCTAGTTCACAGGCAACTGAGGTTTTGTTCATAAAATCTTTTCCTACACCGATGTCTTCAAGAGTTCTACCTAATCTCTGTTCCATGTGATTCAGCATTTCTACTTTAATATTTAGATCTTTAATACATTTCAATTTTAGTTAAGTGCATGGCAAGAGATATAGGTCTAGTTTTAATCTTTGGCAAGTGAAGCCCAATTTTTCCAGCACCATTTATTAAAGAGGCTATCTTTCCTCCAGTGAGGGTGTTTCACCCCTTTATTGAAGATGAGATGGCTGAGTGTGTCTGGTGTTGTTTCTGCAGCTTCTAATCTACTCCACTGGTCCTCAGGTCTGTTTTTTTGCTAGTACCATGCTGTTTTTATCACAGTAGCTTTGTAGTACGGTTGCATGTTGGGGATTGTGATACCCCCTGCCATGTCTTTGTTATCTAGAATTGCTTTTGCTATTCTGGGTATCTTCTTGTTCCAAATGAATTTTTGGATTGTTTTCTCAAGGTCTGTGAAGTATGCTGCTGGGATCTCAATTGGAATTGCATTAAATCTATATAGCAGTTTTGGAAGTATGGCCATTTTCACTATATTGATCCTTCCTACCCAGGAGCAGAGGATGTCTGTCCATTTTCTGATATCATCTTTAATCTCTCTTTTCAGAGTGCTATAGTTATCAGAGTAGAGCTCTTTGATTTCTTTTGTTAGGTTGATTCCTAAGTATTTTGGGTTTTTTGTATGCTATTGTAAAAGGAATTGCTTGCCCTATTTCTGTCTCAGTGAGGCTACTGTTCATGTATAGGAGAGCTATTGATTTTTGTGTGTTGATCTTTTATCCAGCTACTCTATTGAATTTGGTTATTAAGCCTAGAAGACATTTGATGGAGTTTCTGGAGTCTTCTACATAGAAGATCATATCATCTGCAAATAAGGACAATTTGACTTCTTCATTTCCTATCTTTATTCCTTGTATTTCTTTCTCTTATATAATTGCAGTGGCTAATGTTTCCAAAATTATATTGAACAAGAGTGGTGATAATGGACATCCTTGCCTTGCTCCTGACTTATAGTGTGAAGGATTTCAGTTTTTGATGATATAGTATGATATTGGCTGTTGGTTTTTCATAGATGACTTTTATCAGATTGAGGTAGAGACCATCTATTCAAATTTAATTTTTTGTAGGGTTTTTATTATAAATGCATATTGGATTTTGTCAAATGCTTTTTCTGCATCTATGGAGATAATCATATGGTTTTTGTCCTTGGCTCTATTGATATAGTGTATTACATTGATTGATTTGTGTGTGTTGAACCATCCTTGCATTCCTGGGATGAATTCCACTTGGTCAGGTTGTATGATCTTCTTGATGATCTTCTGCATTCTACTTGCCAGTATCTTCTTAAGGATTTTTGCATTTATGCTCATTAGTGAGATTGGCTTATAGTTCTCTTTGTCAGTTGGGTCATTCTTTGCTTTGGGGATCAAGGTGATGCTTGCTTCCAGGAATGAATTTGGGAGTATTGCTTCCCTTTCAATTTCCTTGAAGAGTTTAAACAATAGTGGCAGTATTTCCTCTCTAAATGTCTTGTAGAATTCAGCAGTGAAGTTATCAGGGTCAGAGCTTTTCTTAGTTGATAAGTTTTGCATTACATTTTCAATTTCATTAATTGATATTGGGTTGTTTAGAATTTTTAGTTCTTCTTTGTTCAACTTTGGTAATTCATATGCATCTAAGAATCTTTCCATTTCTTCTGTGTTTTTTATCTTATTTGCATATAAGTTCTGTAAGTAGGTATTAATGATCCTCTGGATTTCTGCTGGGTCTGTTGTAATTTCACCCTTTCCATTCCTAATTGCATGGATTTGGGCCTTTTCTTTCCTTTTTCTGATAAGGTTGGCTAAGGGTTGTCAATTTTGTTGATTCTTTCAAAGAACTAACTCTTGGCTTCATTGATTTTTTGTATCATTCTCTTAGTCTCCATTGCATAGATTTTTGCTCTGATCTTTATACTTTCCTCCCTTGTATGAGCTTTGGGTTTGCCCTGCTTTTCTTTTTCTAGTAGCTTGAGGTTCAGCATCAGGTTGTTTAATTGGGCTCTTTCTGTTTTCTTAGTATGTGCATTCGCTGCTATGAATTTCCCTTGTAAGACTGCTTTCATTGTGTCTCATAGATTCCAATATGTTTTATTGTCATTGTCATTTAATTGAAGGAACAGTTTGATTTCTTCTTTAATTTCCTCTGTGACCCATTGGTTATTCAGAAGTGTGTTGTTCTATTTCCACATGTTCATGAAATTTTCCCTGTTTCTTTTACTACTGATCTCCAATTACATCGCACTATGGTCTGATAATATAAAGGGGATAACTTCAGTTCTTTTGCACTTACTTAAACATGTTCTATACGTGAGTATGTGGTCTATTTTGGAGAATGACCCAAGTCATGAAAGTATCTTATTTGTCCATCAATTTGAAAGATAGTTTTGCAGGGTAGATCAATCTGGGTTGGAGGTTCTTTTCCTTTAGGGCTTTGAATACATCACTCCAAGCTCTTCTTGCCTGGAGGGTTTGCATTGCAAATTCTGCTGTGATTCTGATGGGCTTTCCTTTGTATGTGATTTGTTTCTTTTCTCTAACTGCTTGTACAACTTTGTTCTTCTGTTTGGTTTCTGGAATCTTAACAATTATATGACTATGAGTAGATTTTTTTTTTATCAAGGCTAGTTAGAGTCCTATATGCCTCACTTATCTGTAGGTCAAGTTCTTTTCCCCTGGTTTTCTGCCATTACTTCTGTGAACAGTTTTTTTATGTCATCTGCACTCTCTCCTGTTTCTTTATTTACTCCAACCAGTCTTATCTTATTCTTCTTTGGATCATCTAGCTGCTACTGGATTGATTTCTTGTGGTCCCTTACAATTTTGAAGCAGTTTTTCTTTTTCTGGTCACTAATTGCAATCTTATCTTCTATATCTGAAATTCTGTCCTCACATTGGCTCATTCTGCTTTGTAGACTTTCAATGGAGTTTTTAATCTCCAGGAAATCTGTTTGTATCTGTTTTATGGATTCCATTTGTTATCTATGTTGGGATTCCATCATGATCCTCAGCTCCTCTATTTTTTTTGCCTGTGTCCTCTCTAGATTTATTAATCATGTCTTGCACTATAGGTCCAATCTCTGTTGTTATTTGGGAAATTATTTCTGATTTCACTTTTTCCAGATTTTCTTTTGTTTCCAGTTCAGGGAGTCCAGGTGGTTGAGTATCAGAGTGTTCAATCTCCTTTCCCTTTGGAGTTGATGTAGGTGATCTGGAAGTCTTGAACTGAGGCTTGTTTTCCTGTCTTCTCATTTTGATGGGGGGTGCATGCTGCTGATGCCTGCATGGCTCACCTCCTCTGCTCTGGGAGCAGTGGAACAGCGGCCGAGAAGCCCCTTCCTCTGGACTTCAAGCAGTGGAATGGCAGCCACAAAGCCCCTTCCTCTGGGCTGGGAGTGGTGGAATGGAGGCCGGGAAATATTCTTACTAAGTTAATTCAGAGAAGGAATACAGTTAATATCTCAATTGAGCCATAAGGTATAACACAATTTATTTCTGGATCATTGTTTTTTTTTTTTTGTATTTGAGACTACACCTTTTTTGTAGCTAGACACTATCTTTGCTGTCTTTTTTTCTTTGATATATTTCTATATTCTATGGGCTAAAACAATGCATTATGCTCACTAGATGAGTATTTATTGAATGAAAACATTGGAATTTAAATAAAATACTCTTTTATTAGTTTTCCTTTGTTGATCTTGTTTATCCCAGCTGATGGCAGTAAAAGACCTTTGCTCTAGCTGAAAGAAGAAAAGGACAAAGCTGAAACACTTTAACTTCTTTTATATAAGACAAAATAGGTCCCACTACACTCACCTGCAATACAGGCACACAAAATGCCTTCTCCATACACTCACACTAAAAGAATGTGCAGTGAGAAGAAAATTATTAAACTGGCATATATTTCTTAATCTTAATAAACAATAGGATATGCATGTGTTTTCATTCAATTTATTATCTGTTTCTTGTCTATGACATGTTTTAGCATAAGATTCAACTCATTCATGTAATCCGATAAGCTAGTAGAAATATTTATATTCCTCCTTACACATTTTATAGTGTACCTGGATGAAAAGAATAAGTTGTATGTTCAGAAAGAGGTGAGATCTGAATAACGCTGTTTAGTTCAAAATTTGTCACATAAGGTAGACAGCACCAGAGCTGTGTTATGTCAATGACAGTTTTCAAATGAAAAAGCTTATATTAAGCTTTGAAAATGCCAACTAGAATTTGAATAGGTAGGGCAGTTCAAAGGGAATGTTATAGAAGAAACCTAAAAATTAAAAAAAATTACATGCAAGAACTAGAGAAAGTGAGTTCATGTTGGTGGTTTTTAAATGCTGAAAAAGAAGAGTATTTGGACTATTTCTCTAACCAGAAAAATGATGCCCCTGAATTTGTGTATTCACTACCAAATATGTCTATAATACTGAGGGTATTTATGAGAAAGAAGAAGCAACCTCTTTCAGTGCAGAAAAGTGGAGGTCCTGAGCAGAGCAGTGGAGCCACATGTGTGCTAACACAGCCCCCACCCTGCCTCTGGCCACTGGGTCAAGCTAGCACTTGGATCCACACCACAGAGGGGCAGTGGGTCAGAAAGGATACTGATCTGAGCTCCAGAAGATAGAACAGAAGTGGATAAGAGAAAGAGCACCTCTCTGAGGCTCCTAGATGAAAATTAAAGCCCACTGGAAAAGTGAAGAAAATCTCTGGAATAAATGTACACCAGACCACCGTAGTTGATAAGTTGGAGAGATCACCACCTCCCATCAGAACCTGGACTCTCTTAAGGGGAAGGGCAGTTGGAACCTGCAGTAGAACCTTGAAGAGTTCAACCAGAAGGAGGTCAGAGATCTCAACTTGGGCCTTGCAGGCAGAAATCAGCCTGAACCTCAGGGGCTAGCTGCTGGCTTGCTGAGATTAATTGACTTACATCTGCACAAGGCTGCCCACACTGTCTATAGTGACAGCAGAGACATACTCTGAAGGAGACCATTTATTTTTATTTTTTTATTTTCAAAGTGATTTTACCTCTTTATTTTTAATACTTTTTAAAAAAAGTTTTATCTATTCTTCTCTTTTCGAATTTTTTCCTTTTTGCTCTTCATTTCTTGTTTCTTTTTGTTCTCTTTCTCTCTTGCTCTCTCCCTCCCACCTTGTTTTTCATTTCTCTAGCTTTTTATTCCTGTTAATGTCCTAATTCAAAATTTTTTTTTTACTTTTTCTTTTCTTCTCCTTTTCCTTCTCTCAATTGTCATTAGTTTTAAAGGAAAGTGAATACAGTTTCTAGCCTCCCTATTGTTGTTAGGTTGTTCTGTTCTTGTGTTTGTTCTTTCATTCTGTCTTCTCCTCTTCTCTTCAACAGCTTCCTAGAGTTTGCATGATCTTCCTGGGCCCTCTGGCCTCACTTCTAACCTTTCCCTATCTTATCTATCTATCCCTCCATCCCCAACTCCTTCTAAATCTCCATCCCAAAGAGTAAAGTTGCTATGTTGAAGAGTATTCACTATAGACATATTTTGGGCTGGTCCTCAATTTTGTTTTAATTCACATGTCTAAAAGTGATTAAGAACTACCATAAATTGTCATTTTCTGAGTTGTGCTTGATGCTATTTTTGTTGTTGATTGTATCACTTGGGCTTAGGCATTGTGATTGATCTAGTCAGTTGTCCTTCCTGGTATATGGAAAACGAGATAGCCTAAGAGACATTAGAGACTTGAAACCTAAAGATGAGATATATCTGGAAGACACTTCTGAGAAACAATCATTCCATAAACATTCTAAATACAAGCAACAAATATAGAATAAGCAATACTGAAGTATCAAACCAGGAATTGAACCAAAACTAGTACCAACAACAAAAATAGAAATGAGAAGACACCTAAGTGAGGCACAAAATCAGTCTACCAGTTCACCAAAACCAAATTCTAGGGGAAATGAGGTGGAAAAGTCTTATAATCAATGACTTAGACACCCTGCACTGATGGCACAGGAAGAAACAAAAAAGATGAATGAAGGTCTAGAAAAATTCGAAACAGAAATAATTTCCCTGATAACCACAGAGATGGTGAACAGAATGAAAGACATGATTAGAGACTGGAACAGAAACAGATAAAAAATAGATAAGCTTGGGACTATGATGGAAGCCATGAATGCCCAAGATAAGAAAGAAATGGAAACCATGAATGCCCAACATAGGAAAGAAATGGAATCCATGAAATAGATTCAAACAGATATCCAGGAGATTAAAAACTCTATTGAAAGCATTCTCAGCAGAATGAGTAAATGTGAAGACAGAATATCAGATATAGAAGACAGGATTGTGGACAGTTACTGTGAAAAGAGAGATCTGTTAAAAATAGTAAGGGACCATGAGAAATCAGTAGAGCAGCTCCCAGATGATACAAAGAACAATCATATAAGACTAATAGGAATCCATAAAAAATCAGGACAAAGTGCAAACAACATAAAAAAACTGTTCACAGAATTAATGACAGAAATCTTCCAAACAGAGTGAAAGATTTGACATACAGATAAGTGAGGCATATAGGATTCCAACTAGCCATCATCAAAAAAAAAATCTACACCTAGACATATAATAATCAAGATTGCTGAAACCCAACAGAAGGAAAAAAATACTACAAGCAGTTAGAGAAAAGAAACAAATCACATACAAAGGGAAGCTGATCAGAATCACAGCAGACTTTTCAACATAAACCCTGAAGTCCAGAAGAGCCTGGAGTTAGGTATTTCAAGCCCTAAAAGAAAAAAATCCTCCAACCTAGATTGATGTATCCTGTAAAACTATCTTTCAAAATTAATGGAGAAATAACATACTTCCATGACAAAGAACACCTGAGAAATTTCATGAACACCAAACCAGCACTTCAAACAATTCTAAAGAATATCCTGGAAAAAGAAAATGAAGGTTACACCTCCATAAGGCCCAACAGAGCAAATTTACCAGGCAAGGCAAGAAATTAAAGGGAAAGGGAGGAAAAAAACATAAAAGAGCCGACAACAGGAAAACAACATGACAAGGATAAACCAATACATATCATTTGTAATCATCAATGTTAATGGCCTGAACTCACCAATCAAAAGAAGTAGACTGGAAGAATGGATTAAGAAGCAAAATCCAACAATATGCTGTATACAAGAAACACACCTAACTCAAAAAGAAATTCATAGACAGAAAGTAAAAGGATGGAAAACAGTTCTCCCTGTGACAGGAGCCCAGAAAAAAGCAGGGGTAGATATCCTATTTGCAGACAAAGTAGATTTCAAACCAAAAGTGATTAAGAGAGACAAAGAAGGACACTACATCCTCGTGAAGGAAATGGTCCAAGAGGAAGAGATGACAATCACAAATACATATGTACCAAATACAAATGCCCCCAACTATACAAAACAAATATTAATGGACTTGAAAAACCAAATAAGCACTAATACAATTGTAGTGGGGGACCTCAATACCACACTGCCACAAATAGATACATCATCTAGACAAAAAAAATCAACAATGAAATAATAGAACTGAGCCAAGCTTTTGAAGAAATAGACTTCTTAGATGTCTCCAGAATGTTCTTCCCCACAAAATCAGAATATACATTCTTTTCAGCTGCACATGGGTCATTCTCCAAAATAGACCACATGCTAGCTCATAGAACATGTTTAAGTAAATGCAAAGGAATTGAAATTATCCCAAGTATATTATCAGACCATAGTGGACTAAAATTGGAGATCAATAGCATAAGAAACTGCAAGAACTGCACAAACACATGGGAATTGAATAACACCCTCCTGAACAAAAAACTGGGTCACAGAGGAAATTAAAGAAGAAATTAGGCAGTTTCTACAACTAAATCATAATCCTAGTAAAATGTATGGGAATTAATGGGACACAATGAAAGCAATTCTATGAGGGAAATTCATATCAGTAAATGCCCATAGTAGGAAAAACAGAGCAAGATCAAATAAACAACCTAATGCTAAACCTTAAGCTCCTAGAAAAAGAAGATCAAGACAAACCCAAAACTCACACAAGTGAGGAAATTATAAAGATCAGAGCAGAAATCAATGCAATGGAGACTAAAAGAATGATAGAAAAAAATCAACTAATTGAAGACTAGGTTTTATGGAAGAATAAATAAAATTGGTAAGCCCTTAGCCAACCTTATCAAAAAAAGGAAAGAAAGGACTCAGATTCATGCAATTAAGAATGAGAAAGTTGCAGTCACAACAGATCTAGCAGAAATCCAGAGGATCACCAATTCCTACTTCGAGAACCTGTACTCTAATAAAATGGAAAACACAAAAGAAATGGACAGATTCTTAGATACATAAGAATTACCAAAGTTGAACAAAGAAGATATAAAAAGTCTAAACAACTCAATTACAATCAGTGAAATTGATAATATAATTAAAAATTTACCAACAAAGAAAAGCCCAGGTCCTGATGGCTTCACTGCTGAATTCCACAAGACATTTAGTGAAGATCTATTGTCACTACTCTTTAAACTCTTCAGTGAAATTGAAAGGAAAGTAATACTTCCAAATTCATTCTGGAAGCAAGTGTTACTTTGAATCCAAAACCAGGGAAAGACCCAATCCAAAAAGAGAACTACAGGCCAATCTCCCTAATGAACATAGAAGCAAAAATCCTCAATAAGATACTGGCAAACAGAATACAGCGTCATCAAGAAGATCATAAAAAAAAATAAAATAAGAAAAGAAGATCATGAACCCCAACCAAGTCAGATTTATCCCAGGGATGTAAGGATGGTTCAACATATGTAAATCAATAAATGTAATACCCTATTTTAACAGAGTCAATGACAAAAACCATATGACCATCTCAATAGATGCAGCAAAACCATTTGACAATATCCAACACCCATTCATGATAAAAACACTACAGAAAATTCTAATAGATGGTCTTTGTCTTAAGCTGACAAAAGCTATCTATGAAAAACCAACAGCCAACATCATACTAAATGGTCAAAAATGAAAACCTTCACACTCAAATCAGGAACAAGACAAGGATGTCCACTACCACCATTCCTGTTCAATATAGTTCTGGAAACATTAGCCACAGCTATTAGACAAGAGAAATAAATAAAAGGAATAAATATAGGAAAGAAAGAAGTTAAACTGTCATTATTTGCTGATGATATAATACTCTACATAGAAGACCCAAATAACTCAGCCAAAAGACTTCTAGACTTAAATGACAGATTCAGTAGAGTAGCTGGATACAAGGTTAACACTCAAAAAACAATAGCCTTTTTGTACACAAATAACAGACTTACTGAGAGAGAAATTAAGGAAACAATTCTTTTCATAATAGCACCCCCAAAAATGAAATATCTAGCAATCAATCCAACAAAGCTAGAAAAAGACCTCTATACTAAAATTACAGCACACTGAAAAAGGAGATCGAGGAGGATATAAGAAAATGGAAAGACATCTCTTGTTCCTGGGTAGGAAGAACCAACATAGCGAAAATGGCCATAATTCCAAAACTGCTCTACCAATTCAATGCAATCCCAATTGAAATTCCCACAGTATATTTCACAGAACTAGAGAAAACAATCCAAAAATTCATTTGGAACCAGAAGAGTCCTAGAATCACAAAAGTAATTCTAGGCAACAGAGACATGACAGGGGATATCACCATCCCCAACTTGAAACTATACTACAAAGCTACTGTGAAAAAAACAGCATGGTACTGGCAAAGAAACAGACCCAAGGACCAGTGGAATAGATTAGAAGATACAGAAACAACTTCAGATATACTCAGCTACCTCATCTTTGACAAAGGAGCCAATCATCCTCATTGGAGGAAAGATAGCCTCTTTAATAAATGGTGTTGGCAAAACTGGATTTCAAACTGCCAAAGATTAAAACTAGACCCCTATCTTTCACCAACCACTAAACTAAAATCAAAGTGGAATAAAGATCTACATATTAAATATGAAACACTAAGTTTTCTAGAAGATAAGTTAGGTAGAACTCTTGAAGACATTGGCATAGGAAAAATCTTTATGAACAAATCCTCAGTAGCACGGGAACTTGCACAAAGAATCAACAATTAGAATCTCATCTTATTAAAAAGCTTCTGTTGGGCCGGGCATTTAGCTCAGTGGTTTTGTCACCTGCTGTGCAAGCGTAAGGACCCGAGTTTGAGCCCCAGTACCAAAAAAAAAAAGCTTCTGCACTGCAAGAGAAACCACCAATAGAGCTAAGAGACAACCTACAATGTGGGAAAAAATTTTTACCACCTGTTCCTCATACAAAGGTCTACTGTCTAGAATATATAAAGAACTCAAAAAAAAGACCCCCCAAATATAAAGACCTGATTCAAAAATGGAGATCTGAAATGAACAGACATTTCTCAGACAAACAAGTAAAAGCAGCAAATAAAGATACAAAAAAATGTTCAACATCACTGTTCATTCGAGAGATGCAAATGAAAACAACGCTGAGATTCCACCTCACCCCAGAAAGAATGGCTGCTATCATGAACTCAACCAATAACAAATGTTGGTGGGCTGTGGGGAAGGAGAAACCCTGCTCCACTGCTGGTGGTAGTGCAGACTGGTGCAACCATTGCGGAAATCAGTATGGAGATACCTCAAGCAACTAGGACTAGAGGTCCCATTTGACCCAGCTATTCTCCTACTGGATATCTTCCCAAAAGAATTAAAAGAATCATACCGCAGTGAAATATGCTCACTCATGCTGATAGCGGTACAGTTTGTAATAGCTAAAACTTGGAAACAGCCCAAATGCCCATCAACTGGAGACTGGATAAAGATGTTTTTTTTTTCTGTAAAATGGAGTACTAGTCAGACATAAAGAATGAGATACTAGAGACATTTATAGCTAAATGCATACACATTGAGGCAGTACTCTTAAGTGAAATAAATAGGACACTCATGTAAATATTGAATAGTTTCTCTGGTATGAAAAACTAAACGTGTAAATAAGGCTCAAATGGTATAACTGATAATGTGAAATAGGAAGAAAAGGTCTAAAGGAGTAGGGGAAGTGGGGAGGATAGGGGATAGGAAAGAAGGGAAAAGAAAAAATAAGAGAAAAGGAAAAATTGGAAACAAAGTCTCTGTAAATAGGGAAGGGTAAAGGGGGTGAGGGGAGGGCAGAGAAATGGAAAAAAAATAAGAACTAAGATAAATCATGTAAAGTTACAAGATCCCAATGAGGAATGTAACTGTATTTCTTACATAAAATGTATCAATAAACTTAATGAAAAAAAATGAACAAGAGACTGATGTATTTTTAGCTATTGATAAAGACTAGTATAATTTTTCTACATTGTGAAAATTTGCAATTATTTCCACTGAGTTTATGTTGTTCTTAGTTTCATATAAAATGGAATTTTGGGAAATTCCATTACTATTATAATTGTTGTGTTTACTATTCTAGAACTTTATATGTTGACTTATCCATTGCACTAAGCTTTTATCATTTTGCCTTTTCAGTGAAAATGCCCAAGACTCAGAAATGCTCAATGATTTGTTCATAACCATAGATCTTGTTAGTAGATCTGCTGATATAACCCAAGACCCTTATTCTTTTTTATACATCATGCAGTTCTTCTTTCACTGTGATTAAAAAGCCCCCAAAAGAGAAACAATCCCAAATGCTTCTACTTTTCTTATTGTGGCTGGATCCTCCTCTCAAATTAGGATTGTGTATAGATGAGAGAGAACATGGCTGAGGCCTGCTTTTTGTCTTTCTGGAATACTGGATTTCTTCTACCTGTCAAATTGTTACCATCCTGATACTTAACCATTTATAAACTGATTTCCTCTGCTCTGAATCCTATAGGAAAACCTTGGTGATCCTTCTAATACCTCCTCACAGTAAGGAAGAACTCTGTTCTACTTTTTACGACCCCATCTTTACATTTTGAATCCTCACCAGATATAAATTGTTATTTCAAATTCAATTTTGAAAATTGGGATTTTTTCCATATGAATGAAGCCCTTAAATAAAAAGCAATGTGACAAACTTTAAACAGTTTTTGTGACACTTTCCTACAGAAAAATTTAAAAATAAGTATGCAATAAATGAAACATATAAGATATATGTCCCCATATATTCATTTCTGAAGTTTTAAATACCATCAAAATAATACAATCCAATCAGAAAAGCAAGAAGGACTTTATAGTCCATGTATGAGATGGTCATTGACTCATCCAACCAGAAGAATAAGCTATGTCAACAAAGAATATGAATACACAATGAGGACAACAATAGAAACCTAATAATATAGAATACAACAAAAATAGTCTAAAGTTAAAATACATGAAATACTTTGTGAAGAATTATAGAAGCATTCTTCTGAAACTTTAGCAATATCATATTCATCCAATGTTAATAACCTTGCACTAGCTCTTCAATTGAAATATGAATTTCTTACATATTTTATTTAGATGAATTTTTAAAGCATCATAATTGAATCATGTAACTTAAAGGAAGAGTTTCATCTTTTCCTCTACTGAAGGAGACCAGTGAATTGAACTTTCTTCCAATTTCAGAGAAATTACAATCTGCAGTCATTCCCCAGTATTCCCAGAGAATTGGTTCCCAGACCATCTTCAAATACCAAACTATGTGAATATTCAAGTCATTTTAATGGCATAGTATTTGCATATAACTTATATCCTGCTGTGCAATTCAAATCATCTCTAGATTGCTTATAGTGTCTAATGCAATGTAAATGCTCTATGAATAGTTGTTATTCTGTATTGTTCGAGGAATAAAAGAAAAATACCTGTACCTGTACCGTACCTGTACTACTTCAGTAGAGGCATTTGTTTCATAATGTTTTTTATTTCTCAGTTGATGTGATACAGAACTCATGGATCTGCAGATCTGACTGCATAGAGCTGATAGCTAGTTGCTGAAAAGAAGAGATTGAGCTGTCTTAGGTAGAAATGTATCTCATAATTTTGTTATTCGGCCATTCGAACCATTTTCTGGACTTGAACATTTTTTCTTTGTTTTTTCCTAATTTTGTGTTTCACAAAATTTTCTCTGATAATTTAAAAAATACAACATAAGATTTTAAAGAAAAAAAACATGTAGATATCAAATTTAGCAGAAAAAAAGTTAATTTGCTCATTTTCTAAGTAACAACTTCCAGCAGAAAAAGCAGTAATTTGCTCAAGACCTCACAACAAGATAGTGCGTGGAACCCAAGTATGGTGTATAACTCCTCTAGGCCTTTGGATTATTGTATGTCATTTTAAAGCCTTCTTTAGTTCTAAGAATATGAAGTATAGCAAGACAATACAAAATTGATGAAGTAAAACTACGAACCAAACTTGTTTAATAAAAGCCTCCTAGTTTTTGTTTGACCTTGAATCGCCTTGGTAAAGTAAAGGAAACATGGAGTACATGTGGAGCTAGGAAACCAAAACAAGTTTGTGAAACTGAAACAGTGATAGAGAATTGCTGTGGAGAGTTGTAGAACAAAGGGATGGGTCTTTGAGACCTGCCAGTGTGGCAAAGTGTTCATATAATGGGCTGTTCCTGTAAGTAAAATTAAATGTGAACTTGATGTTTCAGAGTCCTTAAAGGGCTTCTACGTGTATCCATGTAATAGTGTTGCCACCAACTGCCTTTGTTCTAGTTACTGTAACTTACAAGTGTTTGATGATAATCATCTATTAATTTTGTTTATCTAAATCATTAATTTTGTTTTTATTGTATGTAATCAAATAATATTTGAGTAACATGCAAAAAAAAGCCAACAATTTTG